>NC_135977.1:1011077-1243577 GCF_053455715.1 Rhinoraja longicauda
TTGAACAAAATGAATGAAACGTCTTTTTTTAGAGATACAATGCAGAAACAGGCCCTTCGGCCTACCGAGTCCGTGCCGCCCAGCGATCCCCGCACACTAACACTGTCCTACACACACTAGGGACAATTTACAGTTTTACAGAATCTAATTAACCTTCAAATATGTACGTATACGGAGTGTGGCAGGAAACCGGAGCACCTGGAGAAAACCCACGCAAGTCACGGGGAGAACGTGCAAACTCCACACAGACAGCACCCGTAATCGGGATGGAACCCGGGTCTGTGGTACTGTGAGGCAGCAGCTCTACCCGCTGCACCAGCGAGCCACCCCTGGAGTGCAGACATTGAGTATTGGGGTTTGTGTAGATGCCAACAGGTTGCTTCTCAAGCTGAGGAACCTCACAGTGAACACAAACAGCACAGGAACAGGCCCTTCGGCCCACGATGTCCCTGCCATGGTTAATTGTAATGAGAGGGGGTGGTGAATCCTTGGAATTCTGCATCTGTAGGTCAGTGGATGGCAGCTGTCGAGTTTTCAAGGCAAGAGGTACAGAAGTGTGGAGACGCACACCTCCAGATTCAGGGGCAGTTTCTTCCCGGCTGTTTTATCAGGCAACTGAACCGTCCCTCTCACCAACTAGAGAGCGGTCCTGACCTCCCACCCACCTCATTGGAGATCCTCGAACTATCTTTAATCAGATTTTATCTTGCACTAAACGTTCATGTTATTATTTATCTGTCCACTGTGGACGGCTCGATTGTAATCATGTGTTGTCTTTCCGCTGACTGGGTTAGCGCGCAACAAAGGCTTTTCACTGTACCTCGGTACACGGGACAATAAACTCAACTCAACTCTGAAACTAAAGTCTGAAGAAGAGTCTCGACCCAAAGCGTCACCTATCCATGTTCTCCACAGATGCTGCCTGACCCGCTGAGTTACTCCAGCACTTTGTGTCTATCTTAAACTAAAACTAAACCAGTTCCACACTCGCAACCTGGAGCTGGGGTTAAGATGAAGGGCAGGGATAGATCAAGGGGCAGAATGGTCTCTAGCTGCTTCTATTTCTTCTGATTTAACGTGTAGAGGTGGTTCTTTGACCTGCATTGAATTCGGCCCCATGGAACTCCACTGGAAGGGAGTGGGTGACAATGATAGGGAATACTTAGCCGGCTGTCAGACCCCAGAGACAGTCACAGAGTGCTGGAGTAACTCAGCGGGTCAGGCAGCATCTGTGGAGAACATGGATAGGTGACGTTTCACAGAGTGCTGGAGTAACTCAGTGGGTCAGGCAGCATCTGTGGAGAACATGGATAGGTGACGTTTCGGCTCAAGATCCTTCTTCAGACTGAGAGTCAGGGGAGAGGGAAACTAGAGATTTGGAAGGCGACAAAGAACAAAAGGTACAAGGGACCAGAGGACCAGAGGACCAGAGGACCAGAGGACCAGAGGACCAGAGGACCAGAGGACCAGAGGACCAGAGGACCAGAGGTCTGGTGTGGCATCTTCATATCTTCTCGTCCGCATAGTGGCAGATGTCTCCGTGCCACTCAATGTTCCTGGACATTTATTGCACAATTGAGCAGAGATTTAGAAGCAGCTTAACACTGAGTATTTGCATTTATTTTTGTAATAGGTAATATTTTGGGTCAAGATCCTTCTTCAGACCTGAAACTTCACCTATTCCTTTCATAAGATCATAAGGAATAAGAGCAGAATTAGGCCATTCGGCCCATCCAGTCTACTCCGCCATTCAATCATGGCTGATCTATCTCTCCCTCCTAACCCCATTCTCCTGCCTTCTCCCCATTACCCCTGACAAAGGTTTCAAAGGTTTGTGTATTGTCACGTGTACCAATTAAGGTGCAGCGAAACTTGGATCACGATACAGCCATGCTGAAAAAAAGCAACAAGGCACACAACGACATAAACATGAACATAAACATCCCCCACAGCGGGTTCCCCACACTCCTCACTGTGATGGAAGGCAATAAAGTCTAACCCTCTTCCTCTTTATTCTCCCGTGGTCGGGGCGGTCAAAGCTCCCGCGGTTGGAACTCCCGAAGTCGATCTCCAGCAGAGACCGCCAGCTCCACGATGTCTGGTCGCAGTGCGGACGGAGTGACGATACGGAACAAAATCGCACGTCTGTCAAGGTTAGAGATTAAAAAAAGTTTCCCCCAACCCCACCCGTCCCTCCCCCCCCACCCCTCCCTCCCCCACCGCCCCACACCCCCACATAAAACAAGCTAAAGAACACTAAAACACACATTTAACACACACTAAAAAACAACAAAGAAGAAAGGGACAAGAAGATGTCCAGGTATGTAGGTTAATTGGCTGGGTAAATGTAAACATTGTCCCTAGTGGGTGTAGGATAGTGTTAATGTACGGGGATCGCTGGGCGGCACGGACTTGGAGGGCCGAAAAGGCCTGTTTCCGGCTGTATATATATGATATGATATGATGATATGATATGATAAGACTATTGGCGAGGCAGCCGATGATAGAATCTATCTATCTCTGCCTTAGAAATATCCACTGACTTGTGGCCTCCACAGCCTTCTGTGGCAAAGAATCCCACAGATTCTCCACCCTCTGACTCCAGAGATGCTGCCTGCCCCGCTGAGTTACTCCAGCACTTTGTGCCTTTCTTTGGTTTCAACCAGCATCTGCAGTTCCTTCCTGCACGCTTTTCTCTCCCATCGAAATCGCCTGCTCCGTTGAACTGGCAATAAAGTGCCCGTGCGGGCCGGAGCGAGCCGTCTCTGTGACTCCCCGTTACTCTCTGTAAGTCGCTCCCCTTCCCCTCTGCACCAACGGTCATGTCGAGTGGTGTTTCAGACAAGCACCTGTTAACGTTTATTGATGGATGTCTCTGGAACCTGCTTGTGATATTTTCAAGCTGCTTCATGGACCAGCTCCCTTCTCTCTCCAAACCAGTCGTGTGGAAACACCACTTCCCTGCAAACTGCTGGGAATTGGAAATCAAACACAACCTGCTGGAGGTCAAACATTTCCCATCAATAAGCCGTTTTGCATCTGTGCTGTGGATGTGAGTGAGGATTACCTGGTGAGGCCAGGTGTGAGGTTATCCACTTTGGTGGCAAGAACAGGAAAGCAGAGTATTACCTGAATGGTGGCCGATTAGGAAAAGGGGAGATGCAACGAGACCTGGGTGTCGTGGTGCACCAGTCATTGACAGTAGGCATGCAGGTGCAGCAGGCAGTGAAGAAAGCCAATGGTATGTTGGCATTCATAGCGAGGGGATTTGAGTATAGGAGCAGGGAGGTTCTGCTGCAGTTGTACAGGGCATTGGTGAGACCACACCTGGAGTATTGCGTACAGTTTTGGTCTCCTAATCTGAGGAATGACATTCTTGCCATAGAGGGAGTACAGAGAAGGTTCACCAGATTGATTCCTGGGATGGCAGGACTTTCATATGAAGAAAGACTGGATAGACTCGGCTTGTACTCGCTGGAATTTAGAGGATTGAGGGGGGATCTTATAGAAACTTATAAAATTCTTAACGGGTTGGAGAGGCTAGATGCAGGAAGATTGTTCCCGATGTTGGGGGAGTCCAGAACAAGGGGTCACAGTTTAAGGATAAGGGGGAAGTCTTTTAGGACCGAGATGAGAACGTTTTTTTTCACACAGAGAGTGGTGAATCTGTGGAATTCACTGCCACAGAAGGTAGTTGAGGCCAGTTCATTGGCTATATTTAAGAGGGAGTTAGATGTGGCCCTTGTGGCTAAAGGGATCAGGGGGTATGGAGAGAAGGCAGGTACAGGATACTGAGTTGGATGATCAGCCATGATCATATTGAATGGCGGTACGTACAGGCTCGAAGGGCCGAATGGCCTACTCCTGCACCTCTGTTTCTATGTCTCAGGTAGAGAGGAGGAAGGAACAGAGAGGTCCCACTCTCTGCACTGTGACCCCCCCCCCAAACCCCCATCATTGACGGCGTCACCTCCTGAACAAAGGAAACTGCTCTCACCCATCTACAACGTGGTCGGCACGGTGGCGCAGCGGGTAGAGCCGATGCCTCACGGCACCAGAGATCTGGGTTCCATCCTGACCGCGGGTGCTGTCTGTGTGTGGAGTTTGAAACATAGAAAATAGGTGCAGGAGGAGGCCATTCGGCCCTTTGAGCCAGCACCGCCATTCAATATGATCATGGCTGACCATCCACAATCAGTATCCCGTTCCTGCTTTTCCCCCACATCCCTTGATTCCGTTAGCCCTAAGAGCTAAATCTAACATCCAGTGAATTGGCCTCCACTGCCTTCTGTGGCAGGGAATCCCACAGATTCACAACTCTCTGGGTGGAAAGGTTTTTCCTCATCTCAGTCCTAAATGGCCGACTCCTTATTCTTAAACTGTGGCCCCTGGTTCTGGACTCCCCCCAACATCGGGAACATGTTTCCTGCATCGAGCCTGTCCAGTCTCTTAAGGATTTTAAAAGCTTCTATAAGATCCCTTCTCATCCTTCTAAATTCCACTGAGTACAAGCTAGTCCCACCTGCCTGCGTTTGGCCCATATTCCTCAAAACCTGTTCAATCCATGTTCCAGTCCAAATGTCTTTTAAATGTTGTTAGTGTAGCTGCCTCAAGTACCTCCTCTGGCAACTCTTCCACATGGACACAGGTGTTTAAGGTGAGAGGGGAAAGACTTAATAGGAGCTTGAGAGGCAACTTTTTCACACAGAGGGCGGTGAGTGTGGAGCGAGCTGCTGGAGGAGCTAGCATGAGGCAGGTCACTTTGAATGGCGGTGCTGGCTCAAAGGGCCGAATGGCCTCCTCTTGCACCTATTTTCTATGTTTCTATGTAGTGTAGATGGGCACGTTGGTCAGCTTGAATGCCTAGGGCCTGTTTCTGTGGCTGTGTGCCTCTGTGACCATCTGAAGATGCTGGAGCAGTGTGTGCAGAAGGATTACTCTGAGCCAATCTCATTTGGCAGCATCTGTTCGATGCACTCACCCCAGCACATCTGCACCAGTTTATTTAGCCGAATGATGTTTTTGTTTGATGAATCCCAGCAACGTCACTCTCCCAGTTAACTGTGTGTTTGCCTGGCCATCACGGCTACAGGCCACTGGCAGTGCAGTGGTGGAGAGGCATCACAGCTACAGGCCACTGGCAGTGCAGATGTGTGAGAGCCATCACAGCTACAGGCCACTGGCAGTGGAGAGGAACAGCTACAGACCACTGGCAGTGGAGAGGAACAGCTACAGGCCACTGGCAGTGGAGAGGAACAGCTACAGGCCACTGGCAGTGGAGAGGTGTGAGGGGCCATCACAGTTACAGGCCACTGGCAGTGCAGAGGTGTGAGAGCCATCACAGCTACAGGCCACTGGCAGTGGAGAGGTGTGAGGGCCATCACAGCTACAGGCCACTGGCATTGGAGAGGTGTGAGGGCAATCACAGCTACAGGCCACTGGCAGTGGAGAGGTGTGAGGGCAATCACAGTTACAGGCCACTGGCAGTGCAGAGGTGTGAGAGCCATCACAGCTACAGGCCACTGGCAGTGGAGAGGTGTGAGGGCAATCACAGCTACAGGCCACTGGCATTGGAGAGGTGTGAGAGTCATCACGGCTACAGGCCACTGGCAGTGGAGAGGTGTGAGAGCCATCACAGCTACAGGCCACTGGCAGTGGAGAGGTGTGAGAGCCATCACAGCTACAGGCCACTGGCAGTGGAGATGTGTGAGGGCCATCATCATTACATCTGCACAGCCCTCAAAACATTTCAAAATGCTTCAGGGCCAACAAACCCTGTTGCCAGTGTAGTCTAAACCAGAGCCTGGTTTAAATCGAAGAGAGGCACAGAGTGCTGGAGTAACTCAGTGGGACAGGCAGCATCTGTGGAGAGAAGGAATGGGCAATGTTTCAGGTCGAGACCCTTCTTCAGACTCACGAACTATCAACTAGGCTGAACACTCTGCATGGTGGATATCTCAAACATAGATAGTGCGGCACGGTGGCGCAGCGGTAGAGTTGCTGCTTTACAGCGAATGCAGCGCCGGAGACCCGGGTTCGATCCTGACTACGGGCGCCGTCTGTACGGAGTTTGTACGTTCTCCCCGTGACCCGCGTGGGTTTTCTCCGAGATGTTCGGTTTCCTCCCACACTCCAAAGACGTACAGGTTTGTAGGTTAATTGACTGGGTAAATGTAAAAATTGTCCCTGGTGTCCTGACAATTTGTGTGTTTAAACAACTAATCACCACCCAGACCCCACACGTGACCAGATCGCCAGAAACTGATGAATTCCTAGCGTTTTCAGCTTTTATTTCCAATTTCCACCATTTGATTTTGCCCAGTTTTTCATTTGTTGCCGCAGAAAGTTGTTCTCGTTCTTGTTCCCTCGTGCTAAACATTTTAAAGCGGAGATTGTCAAGTTCTTGATCAGTGCGGGTGTCAGGGGTTATGGGGAGAAGGCAGGAGAATGGGGTTAGGAGGGAGAGATAGATCAGCCGTGATTGAATGGCCTAATTCTGTTCCTAGTACTTATGAACTTATGACATGCAACATTAGTAACATCTGGTTGTTCCCTGCAGCTGGAATGAGATAATAAGATCATAAGACTTCAGCCAGCGATGCTTGGCTTGGTTTCAGCACATCTAAAGCCAGGCAGTGAGTTTTACACAGGAAGTGATACTACACTAGACAAGTAGTGCAGGCAAATGTCCACTCTCCATCACTGCAGTTAATGTGTGAAACAGCACAGGTCCACAAACATGACATCATTCCTGTCCTTGGCCAAAACACGGAGTGCTGGAGTAACTCAGCGGGTCAGGCAGCATCTGTGGAGAACATGGATAGGTGACGTTTCACAGAGTGCTGGAGTAACTCAGCGGGTCAGGCAGCATCTCTGGAGAACATGGATAGGTGACGTTTCACAGAGTGCTGGAGTAACTCAGCGGGTCAGGCAGCATCTGTGGAGAAAGTGGATTGCTGATGTTTTGCGAAATTGCTGCAAAATTCCTCTTCCTCACTGGATACACAAAAATATCTCTCTGTTCTCAGATTAAAGGTCCCGACCCGAAACGTCCTCTATCGATTCCCTCCACAGATGCTGCCTGGTTCACTAAATTCCTCCAATACTCCACCGGGGGCGCCACCAGCACTAGCTGCCTCGCCAACAGTCTGTCTGTCCTTCCTTCTGTTTTTGTTATTTTAAGTGTGTGTTAAAGTATGTTTTAATGTTCCTTGGTTTGTTCGGGTGAACAAAGAGGAAGTAGATTGAACTTTATTACCTTCCATCACAGTGAGGAATATGAACTCTGCTGTGGTGGATGTTTATATTACATTTTATTTTATGTGGCTGTGT
This sequence comes from Rhinoraja longicauda, assembly GCF_053455715.1. NCBI lineage: Eukaryota > Metazoa > Chordata > Chondrichthyes > Rajiformes > Arhynchobatidae > Rhinoraja > Rhinoraja longicauda. The sequence goes on from NC_135977.1 coordinate 1,018,410, forward strand.
GTCTTGTTGCTTTTCACTTAGTGTGGCTGTGTGGTAATTGAAATTTCACTGGACCTTAATTGGTACATGTGAGAATAAAGTGATCTTGAAATCTTGAAATCACTTTGTGTTTTACGCAGGATTCCAGCATCTGCAATTCTTTCCCTGAAGAAGGGTCTCGGCCCGAAACGTCACCCATTCCTTCTCTCCACAGATGCTGCCTGACCCGCTGAGTTACTCCAGCTCTTTGTGAAACGTCACCTATCCATGTTCTCCACAGATGCTGCCTGACCCGCTGAGTTACTCCAGCTCTTTGTGTCTAGCGTAGATGGGGCATTGTGGAGGTATTGGGCCGAAGGGCCTGTTTCCACGCTGTGTCACTCTAACTGAACAATAACACAAGACGGCCTTGCAGCATCTGCCGGACGTTTGGAATGAGCAGGGAGCGCTGGAAGACACACTGAGGTTGTCTGAGGCAGTGTTGGACGATTCCTATGCAAGGCATAAACTGAGAAAGCAGATTGCACTGGACACGTAACAAGCCATCCAGCTCTCTGTCTGCCTGCCTGCCTGTGTGCCGGCCAATTACACTCCTGTGTTGCCGCTGGGAGGGAGAGAGAGAGGGGGAGTATAAATATTTGCAGAGTCTCCAGCGTGATCTGAGGAAGTTCCAAAGTATTCCTCCGCTGGGGAGTAATGTTTGATGCGTTGAGACTGGTCATTAGACAGATACTCAGGCAAAGTGCAGAGTGGAGCCGTGCCCAGGATTTAACGTTTTTAAGGATCTTTTAAGGTCATAAGTGATAGGGGTAGAATTAGGCCATTCGGCCCATCAAGTCCACTCCGCCATTCAATCATGGCTGATCTATCTCTCCCTCCTAACCCCATTCTCCTGCCTTCTCCCCATAACCCCTGACACCCGCACTGATCAACAATCTCTCTATCTCTGCCTTAAAAATACCCACTGACTTGTGGCCTCCACAGCCGTCTGTGGCAAAGAATCCCACAGATTCACCACCCTCTGACTAAAGAAATTCCTCCTCACCTCCTTCCTAAAAGAACGTCCTTTAACTCTGAGGCTGTGCCCTCTGGTCCTAGACTCTCCCACTAGTGGAACCATCCTCTCCACATCCACTCTATCCAGGCCGCTCACTATTCTGTACGTTTCAATGAGGTCCCCGCTCATCCTTCTAAACTCCAGCGAGTACAGGCCCAGTGCCCACAAATGCTCATCATAGGTTAACCCACTCATTCCTGGGATTGTTGTTGTAAACCTCCTCAGGACCCTCTCCAGAGCCGGCACATCCTTCCTCAGATACGGGGCCCAAAATTGCTCACAATATTCCAAATGTGGCCTGACCAGCACCTTATACAGCCTCAGCATTACACACCCCCCCTGTGACCAGCACCTTGTACAGCCTCAGCATTACACACACCCCCTGTGACCAGCACCTTGTACAGCCTCAGCATTACACACCCCCCCCTGTGACCAGCCCCTTGTACAGCCTCAGCATTACACACACCCCCTGTGACCAGCACCTTGTACAGCCTCAGCATTACACACACCCCCTGTGACCAGCCCCTTGTACAGCCTCAGCATTACACACCCCCCCTGTGACCAGCACCTTGTACAGCCTCAGCATCACATCCCTGTTTTTGTACACAAACCCTCATGAAATAAATGAAGGAGAAGGTTGTCGTAATCTGCCCAGGTACTCCACCAAAGGTCCCTGAGGGTTTACTATCTGCAGCTGCCTCACAGATCCGGAGAACGCGGTTCAATTCTGAGCTGGGGTGCTGTCCGTGTGGAGTTTGCGTGTTCAGTGTGGAGTCAGATGTGATCGTGGCCTTTAAGAGCGTTTCAGATCGGCAGGTGGATAAGCAGGGAATATGGAAGGATATGGATTATGTGCAGGCCGATAAGAGATGATCTTGGCATCACGTTGGGCACAGAAATCCAAGCCAAGTCAAGTCAAGTTTGTTTGTCACGTACACATACACCATGTGCAGTGAAATGAAAGTGGCAATGCCTGCGGATTGTGCACAAAAAATCACAAATACAGCATATAAATTAAAATTAATACAGAATAGAAAATTTAGTCCCTGGAGTTATAATAGTTGACAGTCCTGGTGGCCTGTGGGAAGAAACTCCGTCTCATCCTCTCCGTTTTCACAGCGTGACAGCGGAGGCGTTTGCCTGACCGTAGCAGCTGGAACAGTCCGTTGCTGGGGTGGCAGGGGTCCCTCATAATCTTGCTTGTTCTCGATCTGCTTGCTCTTCAGGCAGCATCTGTGGGCCAAAGGGACTCTTCCTGTGTTGTACTGTTCCATCTTCTCCCTGTGACTGCGTGGGTTTTCTCCAGGTGCTCTGGTTTCCTCCCACATCCCAAAGACGTGCGGATTTGTAGGTTAATCGGAGTAACTCAGCGGGTCTGGCAGCATCTCTGGAGAACATGGATAGGTGACGTTTCACAGAGTGCTGGAGTAACTCAGTGGGTCAGGCAGCATCTGTGGAGAACATGGATAGGTGACGTTTCACAGAGTGCTGTGAGGCAGCAGCTCTACCCGCTGCACCACCGTGCCGCCCACTGTTAACTATCTCCTTTGAACTATTTAACTACAGACACGTGCAGCCTGAAACCAGAATAGCTGATCACAAGATTTACAGACAGCGTGTATGCACTTTATTAATCAGACCCGTCACTGTGCCCACCTGTATCCCTAGATTGATTGTAGTGCGGACTGGGGAAAGCGCTGGAGAACACAGCCTCCTCATTACACTAATGCACATTCATCAGGACAATGCAAGAAGTTGAACAGGGCCTGACAGAGGAGCACAAACAGGTCCCTGCCCCTGATAATCTCGTCTCAGCACAGACGATTCACTTTGACCCATCACGGTGGTGCAGCGGGTAGAGCTGCTGCCTCACAGCGCCGGAGACCCGGGTTCCATCCCAACTACGGGCGCTGTCTGTACGGAGTTTGTACGTTCTCCCCCGTGACCTGCGTGGGTTTTCTCCGGGTGCTCCGGTTTCCTCCCACACTCCAAAGATGTGCAGGTTTGTAGGTTAATTGGCTGGGTGTATGTGTAAAAAACATTGTCCCCAGTGTGTGTAGGATAGTGTTAGTGTGTTAGTGTTAATGTGTTAGTGTGTTAGTGTGTTAGTGTTAGTGTGGTTAGTGTTAGTGTGTTAGTGTTAGTGTGTTAGTGTGCTAGTGTTAGTGTGTTAATGTTAGTGTGGTTAGTGTTAGTGTGTTAGTGTTAGTGTGTTAGTGTGCTAGTGTTAGTGTGTTAATGTTAGTGTGTTAGTGTGCTAGTGTTAGTGTGTTAGTGTTAGTGTGTTAGTGTTAGTGTGTTAGTGTGTTAGTGTGCTAGTGTTAGTGTGTTAGTGTTAGTGTGTTAGTGTGTTAGTGTGCTAGTGTTAGTGTGTTAGTGTGTTAGTGTGTTAGTGTTAGTGTGCTAGTGTTAGTATGTTAGTGTTAGTGTGTTAGTGTAGTGTGTTAGTGTTAGTGTGTTAGTGTTAGTGTGTTAGTGTGTTAGTAGTGTTAGTGTTAGTGTTAGTGTGCTAGTGTTAGTGTGTTAGTGTTAGTGTGTTAGTGTTAGTGTGTTAGTGTTAGTGTGTTAGTGTTAGTGTGTTAGTGTGTTCGTGTTAGTGTGTTAGTGTATTAGTGTGTTAGTGTGTTAGTGTGCTAGTGTCCGTGTGTTAGTGTGCTAGTGTTAGTGTGTTAGTGTTAGTGTTAGTGTGTTCGTGTTATTGTGTTAGTGTGTTGGTGTTTGTGTTAGTGTGTTAGTGTGTTAGTGTGTTAGTGTGCGGGGATCGCTGGTCAGCATGCAGTTGGTGGGCCGAAGGGCCTGTTTCCATGCTGAAAACCCTTAAATCTGACCACACCCAGAGCTGCAAATTCACACGAACACCAGCATTTCCTTTCAAAATTGCATTTATAAAATAATATCTTAGTCCAACTGTTGCCAACAACTGCCACAGACGGCTGTGGAGCCACAAGGCAGTGGATGTGTTTAAGACAGAGATAGATAGATTGTTGATCAGTGCAGGTGTCGGGGGTTATGGGGAGAAGGCAGGAGAATGGGGTTAGGGGGGAGAGATAGATCAGCCGTGATTGAATGGTGGAGTAGACTTGATGGGCCGAATGGCCTAATTCTGCTCCTATCACTTATGACCTTAATGACTCCAATTAAACTAGTTTATGTGCCATAAATAGATTAACCGTCGGTGGAAATGTATTTATTTAGTGCCCATGTAGGCCAGACTGGCTGACAAGTAGAAATTAAAACTCGCTCTGTATCTCCAGATTTCAAGATCAGTTTATTGCACCAATTAAAGTACAGTGAAATTTGAGTTGCCATAATAAGTCAAAAGCAACAAGACACACAGCCACATGAAGTAAAACTCTGTAGGTTTATACGTTGCTGCCAACGCTGGCTGTAGAATTACACTCGATCTATATTTGTGTTCAAAGACAAGTCGGGAAGATTACGGAAACAATTAGAGATCCAGCAGCACACAACAGCAGCAATGATTGTGCGAGGTGGGAATCCATCATATACCACAGATATATATCACCGTGTGCAGGAAACCTCAAAGGACTTGGAAGATAATTAAATGAGTGGGAAAGTAAGTGGTTGGAGGGAACCCCATGGGATGGGCTATTAGGATCCGCACATTCCCATCCATATTTGCCCAACGGCTTCCAGCAGAGGTTACAGATGACACGCCACTCGGGCACTGGGGAGGGAGGTGGGTAGGTAGGTAGGTAGGTAGGTAGGTAGGTAGGTAGGTAGGTAGGTAGGTAGGTAGGTAGGTAGGTAGGTAGGTAGGTAGGTAGGTAGGTAGGTAGGTAGGTAGGTAGGTAGGTAGGTAGGTAGGTAGGTAGGTAGGTAGGTAGGTAGGTAGGTAGGTAGGTAGGTAGGTAGGTAGGTAGGTAGGTAGGTAGGTAGGTAGGTAGGTAGGTAGGTAGGTAGGTAGGTAGGTAGGTAGGTAGGTAGGTAGGTAGGTAGGTAGGTAGGTAGGTAGGTAGGTAGGTAGGTAGGTAGGTAGGTAGGTAGGTAGGTAGGTAGGTAGGTAGGTAGGTAGGTAGGTAGGTAGGTAGGTAGGTAGGTAGGTAGGTAGGTAGGTAGGTAGGTAGGTAGGTAGGTAGGTAGGTAGGTAGGTAGGTAGGTAGGTAGGTAGGTAGGTAGGTAGGTAGGTAGGTAGGTAGGTAGGTAGGTAGGTAGGTAGGTAGGTAGGTAGGTAGGTAGGTAGGTAGGTAGGTAGGTAGGTAGGTAGGTAGGTAGGTAGGTAGGTAGGTAGGTAGGTAGGTAGGTAGGTAGGTAGGTAGGTAGGTAGGTAGGTAGGTAGGTAGGTAGGTAGGTAGGTAGGTAGGTAGGTAGGTAGGTAGGTAGGTAGGTAGGTAGGTAGGTAGGTAGGTAGGTAGGTAGGTAGGTAGGTAGGTAGGTAGGTAGGTAGGTAGGTAGGTAGGTAGGTAGGTAGGTAGGTAGGTAGGTAGGTAGGTAGGTAGGTAGGTAGGTAGGTAGGTAGGTAGGTAGGTAGGTAGGTAGGTAGGTAGGTAGGTAGGTAGGTAGGTAGGTAGGTAGGTAGGTAGGTAGGTAGGTAGGTAGGTAGGTAGGTAGGTAGGTAGGTAGGTAGGTAGGTAGGTAGGTAGGTAGGTAGGTAGGTAGGTAGGTAGGTAGGTAGGTAGGTAGGTAGGTAGGTAGGTAGGTAGGTAGGTAGGTAGGTAGGTAGGTAGGTAGGTAGGTAGGTAGGTAGGTAGGTAGGTAGGTAGGTAGGTAGGTAGGTAGGTAGGTAGGTAGGTAGGTAGGTAGGTAGGTAGGTAGGTAGGTAGGTAGGTAGGTAGGTAGGTAGGTAGGTAGGTAGGTAGGTAGGTAGGTAGGTAGGTAGGTAGGTAGGTAGGTAGGTAGGTAGGTAGGTAGGTAGGTAGGTAGGTAGGTAGGTAGGTAGGTAGGTAGGTAGGTAGGTAGGTAGGTAGGTAGGTAGGTAGGTAGGTAGGTAGGTAGGTAGGTAGGTAGGTAGGTAGGTAGGTAGGTAGGTAGGTAGGTAGGTAGGTAGGTAGGTAGGTAGGTAGGTAGGTAGGTAGGTAGGTAGGTAGGTAGGTAGGTAGGTAGGTAGGTAGGTAGGTAGGTAGGTAGGTAGGTAGGTAGGTAGGTAGGTAGGTAGGTAGGTAGGTAGGTAGGTAGGTAGGTAGGTAGGTAGGTAGGTAGGTAGGTAGGTAGGTAGGTAGGTAGGTAGGTAGGTAGGTAGGTAGGTAGGTAGGTAGGTAGGTAGGTAGGTAGGTAGGTAGGTAGGTAGGTAGGTAGGTAGGTAGGTAGGTAGGTAGGTAGGTAGGTAGGTAGGTAGGTAGGTAGGTAGGTAGGTAGGTAGGTAGGTAGGTAGGTAGGTAGGTAGGTAGGTAGGTAGGTAGGTAGGTAGGTAGGTAGGTAGGTAGGTAGGTAGGTAGGTAGGTAGGTAGGTAGGTAGGTAGGTAGGTAGGTAGGTAGGTAGGTAGGTAGGTAGGTAGGTAGGTAGGTAGGTAGGTAGGTAGGTAGGTAGGTAGGTAGGTAGGTAGGTAGGTAGGTAGGTAGGTAGGTAGGTAGGTAGGTAGGTAGGTAGGTAGGTAGGTAGGTAGGTAGGTAGGTAGGTAGGTAGGTAGGTAGGTAGGTAGGTAGGTAGGTAGGTAGGTAGGTAGGTAGGTAGGTAGGTAGGTAGGTAGGTAGGTAGGTAGGTAGGTAGGTAGGTAGGTAGGTAGGTAGGTAGGTAGGTAGGTAGGTAGGTAGGTAGGTAGACCGATGCACAAGTCTAAGGAAATAACTGCAGATGCTGGTACAAATCGAAGGTATTTATTCACAAAATGCTGGAGTAACTCAGCGGGTCAGGCAGCATCTCAGGAGAGAAGGAATGGGTGACGTTTCGGGTCGAGACCCTTCTTCAGACTGCACAAGTCTAGTGCGTTCCATTGCCATCTGCACCAGGATCAGAACAATTCCAGTGTTACCTGCTGCAGCTTTCATGCAGCAACTCGATAAACAAATGTATAATATTTGCCTAATATTCTGGGTCAAACCAGGCTCAGAGCGGTGCCAGAAAACATGAGTAGAGCGACCAGCTTAATGCACTGACACAAAGTGATGGAGTAACTCAGCGGTCAGGCAGCATCTGTGGAGAGAAGGAATGGGTGAGGTTTCGTGTCCAGACCCTTCTTCGGACTGCGGAGGGGAGGGGATGGGAGGGGATGGGAGGGGAGGGGACGAGGGTCAAGGATGAGAGGCCATGTCCCGAGGCAGGGAGCAAAGGACCAGAGGCAACACCAGACGGGTGATTCGGCAGCGAAGGCTCTGATGAATATTGATGAAAGGACTGATGAATACTTGAAAACAAAACAGATCTCAGCGTTACGTGGAGGAGGGGAGAGGGCTGATGGAAGAGGGGTTTGAAAGAGCTGTCGGCAGCACAATAGGCCAAGCGGCCTCTCAGGGGCTGAGGGCTCTCTTTCTATTCCCACCTCAATGGGTTCGGCACCGTTGTGTTTTACTGAGTGGATTATAAAGGGCAGGAGACGAACTCACTGGAGAGCGAGTTAAAGTGGTTAGCACCGACTCATTCAAATGCTAATAACATTTGTTCACAATGCCGCATTTTACAATAAGTACAGACAGGGAGGGGAACTGCAGACGCTGGTTTGCAAATAAAGTTACAGAGTGCTGGAGTAACTCAGCGGGTCAGCTGACCAAGCTGCCCCAGCTACACTAGTCCCACCTGCCCGCGTTTTGCCTAGCGTCACTGTGCTGGTAAACAGCAGGAGTTACAATTTGCCGGATGGATCAGAGGAGACTAGCGGTTGCCAACTATCTCACTCCCAAATACGGGACAAAGGGTGACGTCACCGCCCCGCGCCCCACGCGACCTCACCCAGCCAGCGCCCACGTGCTCCCGGCCCGGGCGGCCGCCATTGGTGGAGCGGGAGCACGTGCCTGCTGGCTGGGTGAGGTTGCGTGGGGCGCGGGGCGGTAACGTCACCTTGTCCCGTATTTGGGAGTGAGGAAGTTGGCAACCGTACTAATATGGGACAAGGGCAGTCCCATACGGGACAAACTGATTTAGCCCAAAATACGGGATGTCCCGGCTAATACGGGACAGTTGGCAACCCTAGAAGGAACAACGTTAGCTGCACACAAAGAACCGCAGATGCTGCAATCTGGAGAAAAACACAGAGTGCTGGAGGAACTCAGCGGGTCAGGCAGCATCTGTGGAGGGAATGGATGGATGACGGTTTGGATCGGGACCCTTTCTCGCACCGATGCAGTAGGGGGAAGCGAGGTGGAGGACAGGACAAAGACTGGTGGGACTAGTGTAGATGGGGCATCTTGGTCAGCATGCACAAGTTGGGCCGAAGGGCCTGTTTCTGTGCTGGGCTACTATGTCAGAGGTTATGGGGAGAAGGAAGGAAAATGGGCTTAGGAGGGAGAGATAGATCAGCCGTGATTGAATGGCGGAGTAGACATGATGGGCCGAATGGCCTAATTCTACTCCTAACACTTATGATCTTACGATCTATGTGGCAATAAAATAACACTGGACCACTCGTACACAGTGACGTGTCCAGGAACTGCAGATGCTGCTTTACATCGAAGACAGACATAAACACGGGAGTAACTCAGCGGGTGGGTCAGGCAGCTTCTCCGGAGAGAAGGAATGGGTGACGTTTCGGATCGAGACCCTTCCTCAGACTGATAGTCAGGGGAGAGGGAGACAGAGATAAGGAAGGGTAAGGTGTGAACACAAGACATCAAAAGAGATTTGGCTCAAGGAAAATGTGGAATAGTTCATTGTTAGTTAGGAGAAGGCAGCAGCAAAGCAAACAGTAATCGGGGACAGTCAGACTGGTGGAGAACTAGGAAGGGGGAGGGGACAATAGACAATAGGTGCAGGAGGAGGCCATTCAGCCCTTCGAGCCAGCACCGCCATTCAATGCGATCATGGCTGATCACTCTCAATCAGTACCCCGTTCCTGCCTTCTCCCCATACCCCCTCACTCCGCTATCCTTAAGAGCTCTATCCAGCTCTCTCTTGAAAGCATCCAACGAACTGGCCTCCACTGCCTTCTGAGGCAGAGAATTCCACAACTTCACCACTCTCTGACTGAAAAAGTTCTTCCTCATCTCCGTTCTAAATGGCCTACCCCTTATTCTTAAACTGTGGCCCCTTGTTCTGGACTCCCCCAACATTGGGAACATGTTATCTGCCTCTAATGTGTCCAATCCCCTAATTATCTTATATGTTTCAATAAGATCCCCCCTCATCCTTCTAAATTCCAGTGTATACAAGCCCAATCGCTCCAGCCTTTCAACATATGACAGTCCCGCCATTCCGGGAATAAACCTAGTGAACCTACGCTGCACGCCCTCCATAGCAAGAATATCCTTCCTCAAATTTGGAGACCAAAACTGCACACAGTACTCAAGGTGCGGTCTCACCAGGGCCCGGTACAACTGTAGAAGGACCTCTTTGCTCCTATACTCAACTCCTCTTGTTACGAAGGCCAACATTCCATTGGCTTTCTTCACTGCCTGCTGTACCTGCATGCTTCCTTTCATTGACTGATGCACTAGGACACCCAGATCTCGTTGGAGAGAGAGAGGGAAAGCAAGGGTTACTTACATAGAAACATAGAAAATAGGTACAGGAGGCCATTTGGCCCTTCGAGCCAGCACTGCCATTCAGTTAGATAGAGCTCTTAATGATAGCGGAGTCAGGGGGTATGGGGAGAGGGCAGGAACAGGGCACTGATTCTGGATGATCAGCCATGATCATATTGAATGGCAGTGCTGGCTCGAAGAGCCGAATGGCCTCCTCCTACACCTATTGTCTATTGTCAATATGATCATGGCTGATCAAGATTCAAGATTCAAGATAGCTTTATTTGTCATCCAATATTGGACGAAATTCAGTCACCCACAGTCCAACAATAAAAGCATTAAATAAGCATTAAAATTACACAACCCCCAAAAACCCCCAAAACACAGCCCAACAATAAAAGCATTAAATATGCATTCAAATTACACAACCCCAAAACCCCCAAAAACACAGTCCAACAATAAAAGCATTAAATAGGCATTCAAATTACCCAACCCCAAAAACACACAAAAAAAGAAACATCCATCAAAGAAACATCCATCACAGTGAGTCTCCTCCAGTCCTCTCTCTCCTCACTGTGATGGAAGGCCACAATGTCTTTCCCTTCTCCTGCTGTCCTCGCCCGCAGTCAGGTTGTTGTGGTTGCAGGCCACAATCAGTAACCCGTGCTTGCCTTCTCCCCATATCTCGCTAGCCCCCAGAGCTCTATCTAACTCTCTTTTAAATTCATCCAGTGAATGACTGCCTTTTGTGGCAGAGTATTCCACAAATTCACAACTCTCTGGGTGAAAAAGTTTTTTCTCACTTAAAGTTAATCTCAAAATTCATACCACTGGGATGTGTAGGAAAAGCCTGACAAAGGGTCTCGACCCGAAACGTCACCCATTCCTTCTCTCCTGAGATGCTGCCTGACCCGCTGAGTTACTCCAGCATTTTGTGAAACGTCACCTATCCATGTTCTCCACAGATGCTGCCTGACCCGCTGAGTTACTCCAGCACTCTGTGTCTACCGCTGGGATGTCGGCCAGGGTCGGCAAGGAATGCACATCTCTACCAGACTTGGATCAAGTAAGGGAATTTTCAATTTCCAATTATAAACAAATTTACAGTAAAGTTAAGTTATAGAATTGGCAGCGTTGCGATGTAATCGACAGGGACATTAGCACAGTCACGGCTGCCATCGTTGTACAGAATGAACATCAAATCTTTTAACTTGCATTCACAATTGGACAGCAACTGAGTAATGCAGTGACTGGGAGCAAGGCAGCAACATCCACAGGCTCAGGCAGACAGCTCATCAATGCCCAGCAGTTAACTGCAACGATAAATATCCACAATGGCTGCAGGTTTGGTGTGAGGAGAGGAAGCTGTACACACATTAATAAAAGCAGATCCAGCCGGGTAATACAACTGGGAGTTATGATTACAGGCTGGCATGCCCAAGATCATTCATCAAAGCATCTCTTTCAACAACTTCAATGTGAAGTGCATTTGCTTGACCAGTTTCTGCAGTATTTAATTCCACTTCAATGCAATAACAGTCTGCGTGTAGACTGGAGAACAATTTACCATCACTAACTACTCCGGTTGCCAACTTCCTCACTCCCAAATACGGGACAAAGGGTGACGTCACCGCCCCGCGCCCCGCGTGACCTCACCCAGCCAGCGTCCACGTGCTCCCGGCCCGGGCGGCCGCCATTGGTGGAGCGGGAGCACGTGGCCGCTGGCTGGGTGTGGTCACGTGGGGCGTGGGGCGGTGACGTCACCCTTTGTCCCGTATTTGGGAGTGAGGAAGTTGGCAACCCTACTAATACGGGACAAGTGCAACCCTACTAACTAGGTGTGGGTGTTTGCGTGTGTGTATTTGTGTATGTGTCTCTGGTTATGTATGTGTCTCTGTGTGTTTATGTGTGTTTATGTGTGTGTGTGTGTGTGTGTGTGTGTCTTTGTGTGTGTGTGTGTGTGTGTGTGTGTGTGTGTGTGTCTTTGTGTGTGTGTGTCTTTGTGTGTGTGTGTGTGTGTGTCTGGGTGTATGTGTCTGTGTGTCTGGGTATATGTGTCTGTGTGTGTCTGTGTGTGTGTGTCTCTGTATGTGTGTGTGTGTGTGTGTGTCTGTGTGTGTGTGTCTCTGTATGTGTGTGTGTGTGTGTGTCTCTCTCTCTCTGTGTATGTCTGTGTGTGTCTGTGTGTGTGTCTCTGTGTATGTGTGTATGTCTGTGTGTGTCTGTGTGTGTGTCTCTGTGTATGTGTGTGTGTCTGTGTGTGTGTGTGTGTCTGGGCGTATGTGTTTGTGTGTGTGTTTGTGTGTCTGTGTGTGTGTGTCTGTTTGTGTATGTCTGTGTGTGTATGTCTGTCTGTGTGTGAAACATAGAAACATAGAAAATAGGTGCAGGAGTAGGCCATTCGGCCCTTCGAGCCTGCACCGCCATTCAATATGATCATGACTGATCATCCAGCTCAGTAACCTGTACCTGCCTTCTCTCCATAACCCCCTGATCCCTTTAGCCACAAGGGCCACATCTAACTCCCTCTTAAATACAGCCAATGAACTGGCCTCAACTACCTTCTGTGGCAGAGAATTCCACAGACTCACCACTCTCTGTGTGAAGAAATGTTTTCTCATCTCGGTCCCAAAAGACTTCCCCCTTATCCTTAAGCTGTGACCCCTGGTTCTGGACTCCCCCAACATCGGGAACAATCTTCCCACATCTAGCCTCTCCAACCCCTTAAGAATTTTATATGTTTCTATAAGATCCCCCCTCAGTCTTCTAAATTCCAGCGAGTACAAGCCCAGTCTATCCAGTCTTTCCTCATATGAAAGTCCCGCCATCCCAGGGATCAAACTGGTGAACCTTCTCTGTACTCCCTCTAAGGCAAGAACGTCTTTCCTCAGGTTAGGAGACTGTGTGTCTGTGTGTGTGTGTGTGTGTGTGTGTGTGTGCGCGCGTGTGTATGTGTCTGTGTGTGTGTCCGTATGCGTATGCGTGTGCGTGCGCACAGATCAGCATTTCTCTACATTGAAACTGAAGTGATGGGTTTGAGTAATGTCCCAGTGTGAGCTTCATCACAGATTGCCCTGATCTTTCTGGTGTAAAGTCAGGTTTGATAAATACACAACAGGGAGGCTGGGCCCATGTGTGATGAACTGACTCGATCTGTCAACCTCAAAAAGGCTCAATATCACACTTTTGACTTGAGAAGGAAATTCAGATTATTAACTTGTCAATGCCTCTGCAGCAATAAATATCTGGAACAGTTGAAGGATTGAGTGAAGAGGGATGATGCGACTTTGGACACCAACAGCTAGTTCTTCCACCACTCTGATACTTCAGATAGAAACAATAAGCTATCTGCTGCAGTGGAAACAAGTTACTGGACCTGAGCAGAGCACAAAGTGCTGGAGGGGCTCAGCGGGTCAGGGCTGTTTCCACGTTGTGTCTCTAAACTAAAAGCATTGATAATGAGCAAGCTTAGACAACAATTCATAAGTGCATACCTCTGCGTTAAAAATATCCACTGACTTGGCCTCCACAGCCAATGGTTTCCAATTTATCAACAATCTTGATTAGTCTTAACGTCATACAACACAGAAATAGCTGAACACCCTGTAGTTCAGGCCCTCGAGTCCTGGCAACATCCTTGTAAATCTTCCCTGCACTCTTAACATCCTTCCTATAGCAGGGCGGACAAAGCAAAACTGAACACAATATTCCAAATGTGGTCTCACCAATGTATTGTACAACTGCAACACAACACCCTGTACTCTGTACCACCCTGTACTCTGTACCACCCTGTACTCTGTACCACCCTGTACTCTGTACCACCCTGTACTCTGTACCACCCTGTACTCTGTACCACCCTGTACTCTGTACCACCCTGTACTCTGTACCACGACTGATGAAGGACAATGTGCCAGAAGCCATCTTGACCACCCTACCTATCTGTGATACCACTTTCAAGGAACTATGCACCTGCACTCCTAAATCCCTCTGCTCTACAACACTCCCCAGGGCCCTGCCATTCACTGAAGGTCCTGCCCTAGTTTGACATCCAAAATGCAACACCTCACACTTACCTGCATTAAACTCCATCAACCATTCCCCAGTCCACTCGCCTAACGGATCCAAGGTTCTGCTGCAATTTTTTGCAACCATTTTCACTACCTGTGATACTTTAGGGCCATCTGCTAACTTACTAATCATGCTTTCCATATTCTCATTCAAATCATTGATATAAACCACAAACTGCAATGGGCCCAGGTCCGATCCTCGAGGTCCACCCTAGTCACAGTCTGAAACAACAACCTTCCACCACCACCAGTCTGACACAACAACCCTCCTCCACCACCAGTCTGACACAACAACCCTCCACCATCACCAGTCTGAAACAACAACCCTCCTCCACCACCAGTCTGACACAACAACCCTCCACCACCACCAGCTCTGCCTCCTTCCATGAAACCAATTCTCATCCAGTCGACTATCCCTCCCTTCCAGAGCAGCCGACCAATGGAATCTGATCAAATGCCTTGCTGACGTCCATGTAGACTACATCCACGGCTTTCACTCATCAACCTCTTTGGTTACTTCTTCAATTAAGGTTAACTTACCCCAACATTCTGTAGCCTGGTCAACTTGGTTATTTTTCCAATTATATTTTTCTTACCCCAACATTCTGTAGCCTGGTCAACTTGGTTATTTTTCCAATTATATTTTTGCACGAATATCTTGCTTTTTGTTATTACCTTGTAGAATTCATGCATACTTTTATTTTGTGTTTGTCTGAGTTCATGCACTTGTGACAAGTAAGATGTTTCCGCCCATTGCAACTGCACCTCATTCAGAAGACGATAAAACTGCCAAAGACAGACACAAAAAGCTGGAGTAACTCAGCGGGACAGGCAGCATCTCTGGCGTTTCGGGTCGAGGGTCTGAAGAAGGGTCTCGGCCCGAAACATCACCCATTCCTTCTCTCCACAGATACTGTCTGTCCCGCTGAGTTACTCCAGCTTTTTTGTGCCTATCTTCGGTTTAAACCAACATCTGCAGCTCCTTCTTACACAAACTGCGAAAGATTCTGCAGCTTGCCTTGCAGTGCATTGCAGTGCAGTGCTTTTCACTGAAGCAAACAAGGATATATCATTGATAGAACAGTGTACCGTCTATTTTATATTGCAGCAAATTGTGATTGTTCACTAATGATAGTTCCTGCTGTGAAGATTTTTCCTTCACGTTCTTAGGAACAAAAAGATCAACATTTCCCCCCCATTTATTTTAAAGTGAACCACGGTTGTCGTACACAGAGGAAAGTATTTTGTAGGAACATATAAATTAAGTGTAGCTAAATCTATTTTTGTCCATTGGATCAATTACTGCTGTGTGCACACTGTCAGGGAACTGGAGTTACTAACAATCATACTGTTAAACGCAGAGGGATCGCCACCGTTTCTTTCTGGCTTTTCATTTAAACCTCTGCTTTAAAAAACGCAACACCTTTTCAATTAGATGTCCTAACGCGGTTGTGTTGGGAATTAGCAACATGACCTCCACAGATGTGTTATTGACATTAGACATACACAATTAGGCAGGCCAAGAATAATGGTTTCCAATGTGCTTGAAAGCTATCCTGGGATACTGAGAGCAGAAATCACAACTCGTATAGAATTTAGCTGCTTTTGATGTTTAATCCATGGTAGATTTAAAAGCAATAGGCCCATCAATTAATCTGGAGTAAGCTGAGCACAAGGAAGACAAATCAATTTGTTTTAATTCATTGGATACAAGGAACAGCAGATGCTGGTTTACAAGATAAATCATCCATGATGTGGCAGCATCTGTGGAGAACATGGATAGTTGACGTTTCACAGAGTGCTGGAGTAACTCAGCGGGTCAGGCAGCATCTGTGGAGAACATGGAGAGGTGACGTTTCACAGAGTGCTGGAGTAACTCAGCGGGTCAGGCAGCATCTGTGGAGAACATGGATAGGTGACGTTTCACAGAGTGCTGGAGTAACTCAGCGGGTCAGGCAGCATCTGTGGAGAACATGGATAGGTGACGTTTCGGGTCAGGACCTTCTTCAGGCTCGACCCAACCCGAAATGTAATCTTTCCATGTTCTCCACAGATGCTGCCTGACCCGCTGAGTTACTCCAGCACTCTGTATCTTGTCTTGTTTTAATTCAGTCATCCTTTTATCTGCCCAATGGGGTCTCATTGCAAGGTGACTGGAGTAGATGTAATCATGCTGC
Organism: Rhinoraja longicauda; assembly: GCF_053455715.1. NCBI lineage: Eukaryota > Metazoa > Chordata > Chondrichthyes > Rajiformes > Arhynchobatidae > Rhinoraja > Rhinoraja longicauda. The sequence goes on from NC_135977.1 coordinate 1,034,261, forward strand.
AACTCGAAGGCTCTGGCAAATCTGCTCCCAGAGTCATGGGTACAATGCGCGGTCCTTATTTAAGGATAATGTGTTTGGAGATAGGCAGTGAAGCCAAATGCCAAACCTTTTATCTACCCTTCCCAATACCCTTGGCTCAATTAACTCTTGGCAGCATTGGTACCCCATCTGCAGCCTCAGCCAGGGCAAGGTCACAGTACCCACCTGCTCCAGGGTTCCACTGGGAGATACATGGAGATGAAGACCCTCAAGCATTCCTTGTATGGTGGGAGAACCCCAGATTACAACATCGGGACTTGGGAGTTTTGGTGGTATTGGGGCTGCCAACTGTCCCGTATTAGCCGGGACATCCCGTATTTTGGGCTAAATCAGTTTCTCGCTTACGGGAACCACCCTTGTCCCGTATTCGTAGGGTTGCCAACTTCCTCACTCCCAAATACGGGACAAATGGTGACGTCACCTTGTCCCGTATTTGGGAGTGAGGAAGTTGGCAACCCTAGGTGTTGCTTCTCTGCTGGCCGGTCCTTGCTTGGCGTGGGTCTGTGGGATGTGCTGTTGTAGTGCTCGGCCTTCCAGGCAGCTGCTGAGCTGGGAGATTGCAGCCCACAGGCAATCACTGTGCCGTGTCAATTTTCTAAGCGATGGAAATGCTGTGCAAGGCACATTGATTATACAGCTTTCTAGTTTCAACTGATGCAAGGTCAATTACTCATCGTGGAGAAGAGAAAGGAATTTACTACAAATCGGAAGGACAAAAGTAGCAATCCAGAAAACATCAATCCACCCACCTGTAATATGCTGTAAAATAACATGGGAATGGAGTTATCCACGCCGTGGTTAATAGCACCGACGAAGAACACAGTCCCGAGTCGATCATGGCTTTGTACATGAACAAGCCAACTCACTGGATATTTTTACGGCAGAGATAGACTAATTCTCAATTAGAACCGGGGCCAAAGATTAAGGGTTATGGGGAGAAGGCAGGAAAATGGGATTAGGAGTCGGAGATCAGCCATGATTGAATGGCGGAGTAGACTCGATGGGCCGAATGGCCTAATTCCACTCCTATAACTTGTGAACTTCACCAGATCAGTCTGAAGATGTCGCCTGTCCATGTTCTCCAGAGATGCTGCCTGACCCGCTGAGTTACTCCAGCACTCTGTGAAACGTCACCTATCCATGTTCTCCACAGATGCTGCCTGACCCGCTGAGTTACTCCAGAAATAGTCACAAAATGCTGAACTCGCTCAGCAGGTCTGGCAGCATCCCTGGAGATAAGGGATAGGTGACATTTTGGGTTGGGTCAAATGAAAAGTCCCAACCTGAATCGCCACCTATCCTTTTTTCTCCAGAGATGCTGCCTGACCTGCTGAGTTACTCCAGCATCTTGTGTCCATCTTCTGTTTTGTTAAAGTCAGGTTCCATGCTTACGGTAGACAAGTTGGTGAATCTGGTAGCTCTTGTTCCACAAGGACTACTGATCAATGACCAGAACTTGTATGTCTTCGAAGATAGACATAAAATGCTGGAGTAACTCAGTTGGCCAGGCAGCAGCTCTGGAGAGAAGGAATGGGTGACATTTTGGGTCGAGATCCTTCTTCAGACTGGTGAATCTGCATTTCCTTCCTAGGCACTAATATGACTTCAGTTGATTAGAGGCACTAATCTGATATATCAGTGGAAAGAAACCCAAATGCTCACCAAATCAGTCAGCCATTAATAAAAACCATTTCAAAATCTAATAACGTAGTTTATTCACTGACCGCAACAACGTTTACAGTTAAACAAGATTAAATAATTTATAGAGTTTCACCTTTAAGTTATTCCCTCCTCTGCCTTCCATCTCACATGGTTCAGAGCAACTCAATAAAGTATCCTCAGCCTTGCAAGAACAGCTCGGTTAGACAGACAAATTAACATTAGCAGCTGCAAATCCATATTTAGGCAGCTAAACAGATACTCGACTAAATTCAGTTTAAGTAAATGTTCTGCATTGAGCCTGCCACTGATAGCTGTAAACTACCAACTACCAGAAGGGTTCCGATCTGAAACACCACCAGTTCCTTCTCTCCAGAGGTGCTGCCTGACCTGTTGAGTTGCTCCAGCAATGTGGTGTCTATCTTCGGTATAAACCAGCATCTGCAGTTCACTCCTACTTTTACCTTTTGCTGAAAGCAAGCAAGTAGAACAAAGTGGTCACTTATAAGTTTAGGTGCTGCACAGAAGGGGTGGCACAGCGGTAGAGTTGCTGTTCTACAGCGCCAGAAACCTGGGTTTCGACCCTGACTACAGATGCTGTCTGTATGGAGTTTGCATGTTCTCCCTGGGCCCCCTTGGGTTTCCTCCCACGCTCCAAAGACGTGCAGGTTTTGTAGGTTAATTGGCTTCTGTAAATTGTCCCCAGTGTGTGTAGGATAGTGCGAGTGTATGGGGCGATCGCTGGTCAGCACGGACGCTGTGGGCCGAAGGGCCTGTTTCCACGCTGTATCTCGAAAGTCTAAATCCACTAATGTATCAGCTCGGGAAACAAATAAGTGAAACTTCACTGCCTGATTCCAAGCACAGTCTCGTTAAATAATGACCTCCAGGAGTGGTCTGACCAGAGCATGCAGAGTTGCACGGTTACATCTGCTACAGTCTCCTTGCAATCAGATCCAGCATTCAACTTTCTTGTATACTCCATACTCTGATAGCATGGACAGCTGTGCCTCCCAAACACCACAATATTATCATTTCACCCTCTTTAAATCTCATGCTTTTCTATTTTCCCACCACAGTGGTTGACCTATTTGCTGTCACCTGCAATCTTTCTGCTCATTTGTTTCACCCGCTCAAATCCATTTGCAGATTACATTCCTCGTAACCTTTCAATTTATTTCACCATCAATAATACACCGACCGGGCCACTTCATCTGATGTAGAGTCACCGCAGCGTGGAGAGGAGAGGAGAGGAGAGGGGAGGAGAGGAGAGGGGAGGGGAGGGGAGGACAATGGTTCGCTGGACGGCTGCAATGGGTTTTCACGGCCAGCTGCAGCTGGGACCGGTGAAAATGGCACCTAAACCTGGCGACTCTTGCATATGGACTCAGGGGTCTGCTTCTGTACATCGATCGATATACTAAAAAAACTCGTTTGTTTGTTTGTTCTTGAACTACAGCCAAAACGGTACATGATACTGCGACAATTGTAGGCCCACTTACTCACCGTCGTCCCTTTGGTGCTAATGGAAGACGTTTCATTGAAATCGGTGATATATATTTAAAGTTAGTCACATTTTAAAGTTTAAATCTATCTCCTAGGGAGGGAGGGGGTGGAGGGAGGGCTGGAGGGAGGGAGGATAAGGGGGGTTGAGGGATATGGAGTGGGTGAGGGAGGGGGTGGAGTGGGTGAGGGAGGGGGTGGAGTGGGATGGAGTGGGTGAGGGAGGGGGTGGAGTGGGTGAGGGAGGGGGTTGAGGGATATGGAGTGGGTGAGGGAGGGTGTGGAGTGGGTGAGGGAGGGGGTGGAGTGGGTGAGGGAGGGGGTGGAGTGGGATGGAGTGGGTGAGGGAGGGGGTGGAGTGGGTGAGGGAGGGGGTGGAGTGGGATGGAGTGGGTGAGGGAGGGGGTGGAGTGGGTGAGGGAGGGGGTGGAGTGGGATGGAGTGGGTGAGGGAGGGGGTGGAGTGGGTGAGGGAGGGGGTGGAGTGGGATGGAGTGGGTGAGGGAGGGGGTGGAGTGGGTGAGGGAGGGGGTTGAGGGATATGGAGTGGGTGAGGGAGGGGGTGGAGTGGGTGAGGGAGGGGGTGGAGTGGGATGGAGTGGGTGAGGGAGGGGGTGGAGTGGGTGAGGGAGGGGGTTGAGGGATATGGAGTGGGTGAGGGAGGGTGTGGAGTGGGTGAGGGAGGGGGTGGAGTGGGTGAGGGAGGGGGTGGAGTGGGATGGAGTGGGTGAGGGAGGGGGTGGAGTGGGTGAGGGAGGGGGTGGAGTGGGATGGAGTGGGTGAGGGAGGGGGTGGAGTGGGTGAGGGAGGGGGTGGAGTGGGATGGAGTGGGTGAGGGAGGGGTGGAGTGGGTGAGGGAGGGGGTTGAGGGATATGGAGTGGGTGAGGGAGGGGGTGGAGTGGGTGAGGGAGGGGGTGGAGTGGGTGAGGGAGGGGGTTGAGGGATATGGAGTGGGTGAGGGAGGGGGTGGAGTGGGTGGAGGGAGGGAGGATAAGGGGGGTTGAGGGAGATGGAGTGGGTGAGGGAGGGGGTGGAGGGGGATGGAGTGGGTGAGGGAGGGGGTGGAGGGGGATGGAGGGGGATGGAGTGGGTGAGGGAGGGGGTGGAGGGATGAGGACAAGGGGGGTTGAGGGGGATGGAGTGGGTGAGGGAGGGAGGGAGGTGGAGGGTGGATAAGGGGGGTTGAGGAGATGGTGCTGTATCAATGCATGAGAGGTTTGGGCCCAACTGGTCCACTTGGTCTAGTTCTGTACTAAATCTAGGAGTGTACTGATGTATGTGGTGGTGGTGATTCACTGAACATTACGCAACAACAAAAAAACAATATCACTGTTCTTTAGTATGTGATAATAAAAACCCGTTGAACCATTGAAATTCCTCACTAACACAGCATTCAATGAGCTGACACCCCAGGAATGATCCCGCTGTTTACAACTTGAAGATCACCGTCTCACCCTTGTACTTTTTGACGAATCAACCCCTCTGCTCTTAGCCTCAACGCCAGCAACCTTCATGATGAGCAATAACCCGATCAAGCACACAACATCCCTGATCCATTCTGCCCGTTGTGTCCTTAAAGAACTCCAAATGTGTGCTGGACACCACTTCTCTTTGTTAAACAATGCTGACTCTCCACCTGTGTAGGAAAGAACTGCAGATGCTGGTTTAAATCGGAGATAAGACACAAAATGCCGGAGTAACTCAGCGGGACAGGCAGCATCTCTGGAGAGAAGGAATGGGTGGCAAATCAAATTCCTTGTATGTTGCAAAACATACTTGGCTAATAAAGTATGATTATGATTCAGACTGAAGGGCCTCAACCCGAAACGTCACCCATTCCTTCTCTCCAGAGATGCTGCCTGTCCCGCTGAGTTACTCCAGCATTTTGTATCATCTTCTGACTTGATCATCAGCCATGATCACATTGAATGGCGGTGCTGGCTCGAAGGGCCGAATGGCCTCCTCCTGCACCTATTGTCTATTGACCTGCTCTGTTAATGATTCTTTAGAAACTCTGCTACCACTTCTTGAATAAACAATTGCAGCATTTTCCAATAACACTAAATAGAGATGACATTTTCTCTCTTTCAGTCCTGGAATAGGAGGTGTGGCATTTAGTTTAGTCTAGAGATAAAGCGCGGAAACAGGCCCTTCGGCCCACCGAGTCCGTGCCGACCAGCGATCCCCGCACACTAACACTATCCTACACACACTGGGGACAATTTACAATTTTTGGAAGACGTAACCTACAAACTTCTATGTCTTTGGAATGTGGGAGGAAACCGGAGCACCCGGAGAAAGCCCAAGAGGGTCACGGGGAGAACGTGCAAACTCTGCACAGGCAGCACCCGTGGTCAGGATGGAACCCGGGTCTCTGGTGCCGTGAGGCAGCAGCTCTACCCGCTGCACCACCTGTTATTATTTTGTGATTTTGTTAAGATTGTGGATTAGGGGAGATGGCGATTGATGTACCATCTGGGTAGCCAGCTCTTTGGGAAGCTTGGATGGGGCTTTCCCAAATCCAGGCAGTTGAAGATATGGAGGGATATGGACCAAACGCGGGCAGGTGGGACTAGTGTAGTTGGGTCATGTTGACCGGTGTGGGCAATAGACAATAGGTGCAGGAGGAGGCCATTCGGCCCTTCGAGCCAGCACCACCATTCAATGTGATCATGGCTGATCATTCTCAATCAGTACCCCGTTCCTGCCTTCTCCCCATACCCCCTGACTCCGCTATCCTTAAGAGCTCTATCCAGCTCTCTCTTGAATGCATTCAGAGAATTGGCCTCCACTGCCTTCTGAGGCAGAGAATTCCACAGATTCACAACTCTCTGACTGAAAAAGTTCTTCCTCATCTCAGTTCTAAATGGCCTACCCCTTATTCTTAAACTGTGGCCCCTTGTTCTGGACTCCCCCAACATTGGGAACATGTTTCCTGCCTCTAACGTGTCCAACCCCTTAATAATCTTATACGTTTCGATATTGGCAAGTTGGGCCCCAAGGGCCTGTTTCCACGCTGTATCATTCTATGACTGAAATAAAAACAGACAAAGCTGGAGTTGCTCAGCAGGTGAGGCAGCATCTTTGGAGAGAAAGTTAACATTAATGCTAAGTACTTCCAATGCTTTTATTTCAGATTTCCAGTGTCTGTAGTTATTCTGCCTCTCAAAGACTGATGTGAAATGTTTGTTTAATGTCTCTGCCATTCCCTTATTCTGCACAAGCTGAGATTCAAAAGGGGTCGACATTTGCTCTTAATGTTCTCTACCTCCAGGTACGTGGACAAATACCACGGCTGAAAATCAGGATTTAATGAACTGATTAGCTGCAATGTAATGTTTGAACGTGTGTTCAGATCGTTAGTGCAAGCAAACTGGATCACTGCTCCAGAAGGAAGCATCTTGGCCTTGCTGAATATTTCCCACCTTATTATAAAGACCACAGCTATTGTAAACTGCTGACAAGGGCAGAAAAACATTAAATAAATATGACTTTCTTTTGGTATTTGGGCAAAGGAAGAGATCAACTAAACTCAGAAGCTAAAGCACCTGGAGACATACCCACCTACTGAGTAATCAAATGTTTATTCACCCAGTCAAATGCAGAAACAAGGAATGTTTAGTTTAGAGACACAGCGCGGAAACAGGCCCTTTCAGCCCACCGAGTCCACACCGACCAGCGATCCCCGCACATTAACACTATCCTACACACAATAGGGGCACGTTACAATTGCACCAAGCCAATTAGCTTACAAACCCATACGTCTTTGGAGTGTGGGAGGAAACCGAAGATCTCGGAGAAAACCCACGCAGGTCACGGGGAGAACGTACAAACTCTGAAGATAGTGCCCGCAGCCAGGATGGAACCCAGGTCTCTGGTGCTGTGAGGCAGCAGCTCTATTGCTGTGCCACCCTACTTTGCAGGTGCAGGTTTACAAATGAAGACACAAAGTGCTGCAGTAACTCAGCGGGTCAGGGAGCACTCTGAAGAAGGACGGGTGACGATTCAGGCCTGATGGACAACAGATGATGCCTGAGCCGCTGAGTTACTCCAGCACTCTGTGAAACGTCACCTATCCATGTTCCCCACAGATGCTGCCTGACCCGCTGAGTTACTCCAGCACTCTGTGAAACGTCACCTATCCATGTTCCCCACAGATGCTGCCTGAGCCGCTGAGTTACTCCAGCACTCTGTGAAACGTCACCTATCCATGGTCCCCACAGATGCTGCCTGAGCCGCTGAGTTACTCCAGCACTCTGTGAAACGTCACCTATCCATGTTCCCCACAGATGCTGCCTGACCCGCTGAGTTACTCCAGCACTCTGTGAAACGTCACCTATCCATGGTTTGGTTTTATTACAATCTGAGATTGGACTATGTTTTGTCCTTACAAAACCAACAGATGAAATAGAACCATACGTGGTGAATTAACTTGCTTTTCCACAAATCTTTCTAATTTAAAGGTGGCACGGTGGCGCAGCGGGTAGAGCTGCTGCCTAACAGCGCCAGAGACCCGGGATCCATCCTGACTAACGGTGCTGTCTGTATACGTAGTTTGTACGTTCTCCCCGTGACCTGCGTGGGTTTTCTCCGGGTGCACCAGTTTCCTCCCACACCCCAAAGACGTGCAGGTTTGTGGGTTAATTGGCTTGGGTAAAATCACAAATTGTCCCTTGTGTGTGTGTGTGTGTAGGATAGTGCTAGTGTACTGGGACCGCTGGTCAGCACGGTCTCGGTGGGCCGAAGAGCCTGTTCCCACACTGTATCTCTGAACCAAACTTAACAATCTTTCTAATAGGAAATATTTTTCCTTACACAATCTAAAAGAAACGTACATGAATCTTAAACAGGCTGAAAGAATAGGCATTCCCAGAGTGACATGTTCATTTACAGGAGTTTTATTTTCAAATTCTTAAGAAATAGAAGCACATGGGGGGAATTATTCATTGGCTCCAGGAGTTTAATAACGACGCACAACAGGCATTTGATTCCTAATACTAGTGTGGATGCAGCAAACATTATACTTCCACGAATAGCAGAGAAATATTTCAGTAATTAATAACCACAAATGTAATTTTACTGGAACAATAGTGTAAATGAATGTACAGATCTTAGGTTGCAGATTTATAAACTAAATCCTTTACTTTTTAAGATGATTCATCTTTTACTGAAACTGTCATCTTGCACTGCCATTACCCATGCAGATTGAATTGCTTTTGTATTTGCTCAAATTGAATTGAAATTTGAACCGAATATTGGTTAACTCACCTCTTGTGCAATGCTTCATCATTGGAAGACACTTTTATCTCAAGTTTAAGAAATCCCTTCAAACCAGAGCCTGGCACCATTTGTCTGCCCTCTTCCCTCGCGGAGTGATCTGCTTTTGGAACCTTATTCAATACCTTACATTTACCTCAAATGGTGCAATGGCACAAGAGGTCCGTTCAGCCCCATCAGGTCCACGCCAGGTCCAGAGACCAATCCCGTAAGTCTTGTTCCCGTTCTCACTTTCCTCTTTCCCTGAAACTTCGCCTCTCTCACACGTACCCATTAATTTCTCCATCTGCCCTTCACCTACACTAGGGGTCATTTATCGTTGCCAATTAACCTACCTGCATTTCTTTGTGGAGACTTTGAGAATGCAGGTGCTGGAATCAGGAACAAAACAAAGATCAGTTCAGCAGGTTGAGCGCATGTGTGGAGATGCAAGGTCGCAGTGCCTCAACCTCTCACGTCAACCATTTGCTTTCCTTTACGGACACTGCATGCCCTGCTGAGTCTTTGGAAGCTGGAGCACCCGGTGGAAGCTGGCGTGGTCGGAGAGAATGTGCAAATTCCACAGAGAGCTCCAGGGTGAGGATTGAATCCAGATCTCCTGAGTTGTGAAGCAACAGCGGGAATTGCTGTGTCAGTGTGCCAGGGCGGCAGAAACACCTGAATCCAGGTCATTACTTTTAGCGGGCTTTTTCTCCTCTCTCCTACATAATGAAATGCCGTTTATTAGGAATCATGGCCCCATAGCAGAAGTGTCCACGTCGCGGGGCTGGAAACTGGAAGTGTCCTGAGCTAATTCTGCTACCACCATCATCTACTGTACAAGTGATGGCTCCCACTGATTGTCCTTTTCAGGACGGACGATGACAGTGATGTAACATTTGAAACATGGATGATGGACATGAAAGAAGACAATTAAGAATTATAACCCCAACAAAAATTAGACTGAAATATAGCAATGGGACCTCTTTGGAATCTAACATCAGTAAATGATTTATCAAGTTACTGACACATCAGCCCCATCTCACCTTTCTCCACCGTTCGACAAACAGGACTCATGAACTACAGGCGTAGGTTAGAACAGTCTCCATTCAGAAACAGGTACATGTCCTACTTTGGAGAGCTGGTTCCCCCCTCCTGCCAATTGTCACGCCCATGACACCTGTAGCAGGGTGATCAAACTGTAATGGGATCTACTTCTTTATATCATGGAGAGGGAAAGAAAACTCAATTAGACCAGTTACCAGTGTATTGCTGAGGAGTCTGCCTGTAGTCTACTCATGGTGGATCTCATAGACCAACGTGTGGAGATGCCTGTCAGACTTTACTTTGAGATGCTTGTTTAATAATGCATTAGCGTTGTCTAGGGAATGCTAGGAGGAAAAAACATCTGTAGATCTGTTCTCTTTAGGTTTTCCACTTACAAGTATAAAAAGGCATAAAATGGTCGTTTCTCTTACCTCTGGGTTTCAGATTTCTCTGATCACCTTCTGCAACTGAAATGGGAACTTGTCCTTTAATCTTCCACAGAGAAGTTGTCAAAAACACAACATCAACATAGTAATCATCTAGCCATTTCTAGAAAGGAGCTAGTAATAGCAGATGCACTCCTGAAACCGGGAGAGATTTTAAACAATGAATTTGATTAGAATAAGAATCAAATTAATGACAGTAGATTAGAAAGTTCCGCAAAATCTAGATATTTCCTCCCAGATTTAAATAGCATTATGTGAATGCTGTTAGAATTAGGAAAAAAAACCCAGCTTGGATCAATCAGGTGTTCTTGTAGAGGTTGGTCGATCGTTAAACCAGTTCCAGCTAAATGACATGGCTTATAACAAACCAAGCCAAGGTCTGAAGAAGGGTCCCGAACCAAAACGCCACCTATCCATGTTCTCCAGAGATGCTGCCTGCCCCCTGAGTTACTCCAGCACTTTGTGTCTATCTTTGGTATAAACCAGCATCTGCAGTTCCTTATTTCTACAAAAACATACCATACCTTTCCAAAATCAATATGGTTGAGTTAAACTCATCCAATTGAAATGGATCCATACTTCTAGTCACTCAGATAGTCAATACAGGTACAATGGCTAATAGAGGCACAATTAACTACAGATTTGATCGACAAAAACCCCCCACAAAGTGCTGGATAGGTGACGTTTCACAGAGTGCTGGAGTCTCAGCGGGTCAGGCAGCATCTTTGGAGAACATGGATAGGTGACGTTTCAGAGTGCTGGAGTAACTCAGTGGGTCAGGCAGCATCTGTGGAGAACATGGATAGGTGACGTTTCAGAGTGCTGGAGTAACTCAGTGGGTCAGGCAGCATCTGTGGAGAACATGGATAGGTGACGTTTCAGAGTGCTGGAGTAACTCAGTGGGTCAGGCAGCATCTGTGGAGAACATGGATAGGTGACGTTTCAGAGTGCTGGAGTAACTCAGTGGGTCAGGCAGCATCTGTGGAGAACATAGGCAAGGATTTTTCGGGTTGGGATGTCCTGTGGGGATGGGATATAAGAGTAGCTTGAAGAAGGGACGTGACCTGAAACGTTACGTATCCATGTCCACCAGAGATGCTGCCTGATACACTGAGTTACTCCTCACTTTTGTTAAAACAATGGCTAATTGTCAGCAGTGTTAAAATAAGCTGGAGTAATAATTGAAGATAGACAAAAAATGCTGGAGTAACTCAGCGAGACAGGCAGCATCTCTGGAGAGAAGGAATGGGTGATGTTTTGGGTCGAGACCCTTCTTCAGACCTATTATTGGAGTAATAATTGTGTGAGAGTAACCTACTTTGGCTTGTTTAGATATGCAATCATTTTAACCACAGTTCGTCAGAAATCGTAATGCTCCCCCCAAACCCACTGTGTCAGCTGGCATCTTTTGCCCACTGTGTCAGATGACATCTTTTGCCCACTGTGTCAGCTGACATCTTTTGCCACTGCACGCAGAGGTTGTGCAGTGCAGGGATATCAAAATGGCAGGACCATGAGGTAAGGTGTGAATTTGTCGGCAAAGCCAATCCTAAACACACAGTATGAACTGAACCGCGACTTGAAAATGAACCTTCAGAGTTGATGAAATACTCAAGTATTTTCACTCAATTTTTCCACAAACAAAAATCTTTAACCATTCTAAACAAATAAATTATCTTTAATATTTCAATAGTTTGCATCTGTAGTTCAATGTTACCCACAGCCCACTCACATAGTTTTTCAGGGTATGAAATCAAAGTAAATTTGTTAGTAGCGATTTAAATCAATGCAAATACTTCTGAAAGTGGCCGATACACAGGACATCGTATGCAATGTCGATGGTGCATTCTGCTGCACCTCCACCCGTCTTCCTCGACTCATCTGCACACAGCGCTCCAAGGATAAACCCCACTAACCAACCAGCTGCTATCCAAGACCGACGTCAAGAGAACTCCTTAAATTTACAAAATGGGATGTTACCTCATCTTTGAGAAATCAAATAGTAGAACTCCTTCACAGAAGGATAATCCAAGCTCCTGTCTGGTTGTCACAAGTGATTCTAGGCAGCGAGATTTAATGCTCAAAGGGCAGCCCCAATTTTTCAGAGACATGGTGGTACTCAGATACCCTAGAAGCATATTTTGTTGTGTTCAAGAACAGGAGAGGAAATTGCAAAACACCAACAGAACAGACTTAAGATCTTGGTTCAAACTGTACTTATCAAAAGGAGCCGTACAAAAGTTTATGCCAAAGTGGAATACTGCCCAAATTGTCTAAATAAATTAGTTCTTGCAACAAGGCAGCTCGAGTTTCTTGTGAAGCCACTGGGGATCCTGGCGTTGATGCTGTGATCACTGGAACATTTTTCCTCCAACCAATATCAATTTATACATCTTTTGAAGCAGCCAACATTGCTCTCACTTTGGCCATGAGATCCTACAAGACAGGAAAAGAACAATGAATGTTTTGCAATGGGGCATACATTTGCACTGCATTATTCCCCATATTGTCAAGTTGCATCGCAGTCTGGATTGGCAACAGCTCTACCCAAGACCGCAAGAAATTGCAGAGAGTTGTGGATGTAGCCCAGTTCATCACACTGACCAGACTCCCCACCATTGACTCCATCTACACTTCATGCTGCCTCAGAAAAGCAGCCAACACAATCAAAGGCTTGTCCCACCCAGGTCATTCCTCCTTCTCCCCACTCCCGTCTAGCAGAAGGTACAGAAGCTTGAAAGCGCGCACCACCAGACTCCCCTCTGATTTCAGACTTCTGAACGGTCCTTCCATAAGCTAGGGTACTGTCCGATTCACCTCTACCCCATTGCGGACATTCGACTTTGTCTCTGGAACTGAAACACTACAATGCTGAGAACTATATTCTGCACTCTGTATCTTCCCCTTTGCTCTACCTATTGTACTTGAGTTTGACTTGATTGTTTTTGTGTGCCAGTATATCTGATCTGATTGGATAGCATGCAAAACAAAGCTTTTCACTGACAGTAATAAACCCAACCCTTTACAAAGGTCAGGATAAGGAGAGCTGTCCACGATACCAGCAAGAGGTGAGCAATATCGGGCAGGCTTACTTGCAGTCATTCAGACCATAATAGGTACTATTACATTTCATACCTGAGTTATTTTACTCTGCACTGTTGATAGTTCTGGAGATACTGTTTCATCCTTTTCCTGTGAGGCACCCCTATAGATGAGACAAAATGATGGTCTATTGACATATTGCATTTACACTATTGACACTTACATGCCATATGTTTAATGCATTAGCAGCAAGAATCTACAAAAAAATTAAATTCTGCATCTCAGGCCGTTTCATCCAAACATTGCTCATTATCTTTAATCCCATCTAGTTATTTCTTACGTATCTATTAACTATAAACTGCCAGCGCTACTGTGTTAGCCAGGTAATGGCAGGGAAACTAAAAGATATAACTGTTCCAAGCAGCACAGGAGTGCATCACAGATAAAAGCTGTTGTGAAACTTAAGGGTTTTTATTCACAAAATGCTGGAGTAACTCAGAGGGTCAGGCAGCATCTCGGGAGAGAAGGAATGGGTGACGTTTCGGGTCGAGACCCTTCTTCAGGGCGGGCCACCCCCCTGACATCAGTCTGAAGAAGGGTCTCGACCCGAAACGTCACCCATTCCTTCTCTCCCGAGATGCTACCTGACCTGCTGAGTTACTCCAGCATTTTGTGAATAAAAACCTTCGATTTGTACCAGCATCTGCAGTTATCTTCTTATACATTGTGAAACTTAAGGGAACAGGTCAATTTGAGTTGAGTTCACAATCTGAGCTTTGTTCTCCACTGCCTGTTACAAGGGCCATGTGGTATTCACACTTATACAATGCTTGCCGTAATAGTGTCAGCAAAACCACTTTTACACATTGGCAAAGTGAACTTTTCATCAACTTTAACGTGCCAGCCAAGCACGGTTGTTTTTGCCTGATTATATACTTGTAATTGAAACTACTTGGCCGGGAGTAAAAGACAAATTGGGTAGTTATACTTTGCTTGCTTTGGGTAAAGTAATTAGTTGATTAAAAAAAACCACTTTAGAATCATTTCTTTAGTTCATTAATTGAAAAAAATAAATGGAACCAAAAACTCTAAAATTAAACTATTAATTAGCTGCATAACTAAACTAAATTGCTATAAGGAAACCCAATGAAAAAACGAGGCAATGGTAGCTTTGAGATTCCTAAAAGATGCGACTTATAAAAAACGGCTACATTACTACACAGGGAAAAAAACATAACATGTGGCCCAACATTCCATAAGTATGGTGAAAATATCTTACTGTGAGACAATCATAATTAAATCTATTTTTATTGCAATATGGATAAAGGCCGACACACACATTTAACTGGTCAAGCCTGTTTAACTTTAAATCTACACTGTTTCATTTTAACTGGTTATTATTCGAAGCTGATCTTGGGAAGGTTCTGCTGCAAAGCACACCGTGACTGTGACACCTCCTCAGCTTTCTCCAAGCCCCACTAACTTCCCGTCGACTAATTACTAATCACGTCTGTTATCAGGAAAGTTAGTGACGTACCTTTGGCTAGGTCTTCTCCATTCTTCAAATGAAGTTATCCTTCACATACCAATGAACAAGCCCAGTCGGATAGAAGGGGAAGCAAAAAGCACAGGGATAATGTCCCCTTTATTGTCAGATATCACGGGCAACTGACCCTCCCATCCTTTACATACCAATTCTGCCCTGCAACATTCCTTAGTTGTTTTCAAACTAAGGACCTGGTGGCAATGCAGCTCAAATCAGCTAATTAATTACTGGGTTTAATTTAGTTTTTTGAAAAAGCACAACAAGCCCATTCTCTCAGATCAGGGGGACAAAGGAGGAAGGGGGCAAGGAACTAACTAAATAGTTGAGACTGTACCAGGGGTAGGCGAACTTATTCATTTAATTCAAATTGTGACCTAACAAAATACTCCTTTCATACAGCGAGACCTGTGTGGTGTTGAATGTGCCATCTTCAACACTTTGCTAAATTGGTGGTCCAGATTTATCTCTCAAAAACTCCTTCCCCACCATTACAGAGGCAACAACACTGAGTGCTTTTCAGAACTAGAATTAACCAGCAACGCTCAGAATAGGCAATTACTGTGAAAGGCTGCCCTTCATTTGGGATGAGGGAATGGAGGGGAATAACCTTGCTAACTATCATGAGAATAACTTGGGCTGCATCAAAAGAGTTCAGGGAAGGTCTGGTTTCTGTGATCCTCACTAGAGGTCCACATCCCCATTCCTCATGTGTAATGAATTCGATGATTCAAAACATGAGTGCAACAAATTTTCCAGTCTCAAACCGGGGCTCCAGCCACAAACATAGATCTGTGGGGTGGCCTGGCTTCTAATTATCTTTTCATAAAATGTAAATTAAATGAATAGTCACTCAATGAATGGGTGAAAGATAAAAAGAATTTCCCACTGCAGCTGTTTACGCTGGTGTGGAGGCAGCTTTGATTCTGCAAAGTCAAACATCCCTTAATAATGGGAATATTGTAAGTGGGGGGTCACTGTTTTCAGCTGAAGGCCATTATAACTTCCACCACGTCAAGAGATGTGCTTTGTGCTGCTCTTATCCATCAGCAAAGAACGCAGAACTCATCTCAATTCAGGGAAAGGATCTTTGTCATTGGGAAAGTAAAATGCAAGCATTGTTCTTGGGTTGAACTGCAGTTAGAGTCTGACTCTGGTGATGGGTAGGAAATCAATGCAGCTTTCACTTCCCTCACCTTCTAACGTAGTGCAATTATGGGGGCGGGAGGGAAGAAATAGTATGGGGTAAACAAAGCTTCTTAAAACATTCTGCTTCAAAGGGAAGGGAAGACTTTGGAATAGTTGCTTCTCTTAAACAGGAGGTATGCTGAACTAAGTATTAATTAGCAATACTTGTTAATTAATACAAGTATTGTATTAATGCAAATTAATTCAAGTATTGTATTAATGCCGGAGAAAACAAAGTTTTATCATTTCTGCACAAATTTTTGTTGATATTGGCGGATAAACATAGAAAATAGGTGCGTATGCCATTCGGGCCAGCACTGCCATTCAATATGATCATGGCTGATCATCCAAAATCAGTACCCCGTTCCTGCTTTCTCCCCACACCCCTTGATTCCATTACCCTAAGAGCTGTATCTAACTCAGTGCCGTTAGGTAAATGAGGAAAGGGAGCCCAAGCCAATGATTTTGGTGTCCTCTAAAGAGTTCTAACAGATAGGTCTATATGGAAACCGTCAATTAGCTTCCACAACGGTGCCCACCGCCAATCAGAACCAGTGCAAGTCACCTGGCTGTCAGTGACAGTCTGCCTGCTACCTGCACTGGGAAAAGGCCCAGTCACCCACAGCACCACCAGGCTCACTGCTGCTATGGATGCATCATTTGAGGAGCAAAGCAAGCTTGAAATTTAGCTTCAGGATTGCACATCAAACAATGCTGCTATTAACTCGGCGGGATAGGCAGCATCTCTGGAGAGAAGGAATGGGTGACATTTCGGGTAAGAAGGATCTCGACCCAAAACGCCATCCATTCCTTCTCTCCAGAGATGCTGCCTGTCCCGCTGAGTTACTCCAGCTTTTTGTGTCTATCTTCGGCTTAAACCAACATCTGCAGTTCGTTCCTACACAATGCTGCTGTTTATATTACCGTATGATACAGTGAAATATCTGAAAGAACCAGGGTGGATCAATACCAAAAACAAATCATTGCCACCATCAACTGGGACCTGTGCGTGCTAGCTCAGACAGAGTCATTCCTAGGGTTGCCAACTTCCTCACTCCCAAATAAGGGACAAAGGGTGACATCACCACCACGCGCCACACCTGACCTCACCCAGCCAGCGGCCTCGTGCTCCCGCTCCACCAATGGCGGCCGCCTGGGTGGGCAGTCAAGGGTGGGACAAGGGCAGTCCTGTACGGAACAAACTAATTTAGCCCAAAATATGGGATGTCCCGGCTAATACAGGACAGTTGGCAACCCTAGTCATTCCCCACAACTATATAAACTGAATGCTTCCAGGGTTTCGTTCTGATCAAGTGGCTATAACCTGTGACACCAAGCTAATGTATGGTGTCTAATTATCTTTATCCACAGGGCTTGTGGGGAGGACTTGTGATCTCAACCCAAAACGGCACCTATTCCTTCTCTCCAGAGATGCAGTGTGACCCGCTGAGTTACTCCAGCTTTGTGTCTATCTTCAGCTTGTGGGAAGACACTGGACTCTTCCATCTATTCACACCTTGCCCTGCACCTGAGCAACACGGTTGTGGGCACAAGGAACTGCAAATGTTGGAATCTTGAGCAAAACACAAAGTGTTGGAGCAACCCAGCGGGTCAGGCAGCTTCTGTGGAGGGAGAGGGCCTGACATTTTGGGTTGGGTCCCTTCTTCGGACGTGACTATTCCCTCCACAGATGCTGGGTTTTGCTCTCATTCTGTCTCGCTGCCTTTGTCAACCTCACTATACCTGGAGATCTGCCAAGGATTGCAGTCAGTATAAGTAATTAGACTGAATTACTTATACAAGTAATTAGTGGTATAAACAGATAACCCAGTGTAATTCATTAGCTTCAGATTGTCCAACCTAAGACTGGAATGCTCCAAGTTGGCAATGATAACCACTTCTGTGAGTAGCAAGCTGCCCAAGAAGATTAAGCTCAAAACTACACTCTCACCAACTTGCAAACATCTCACGCTGCTAAAACCATGAAGGAACAAACCACAAATATCCCCTTCCAAATCTCTGGGGTCAAGAGCGTTACACAAATTAACAAGTTTTGTGCATTGTATTTTAGACCAGACTGGTCTGTAACATGAAAAAAAATTAAATTCACTTGGCAGGTTTCATTGAAATGTGCCAGTGGAGCTGGGATTTTTAATATCAGCCATTCAGAGAGATTGCTACACGGTCTTAGACCCTAATTTAGTGGGTATTGGGGTTATTTGGAAAATCCCTTTCAGTCGGACTCTACCAGGGCTAGGGGGGCAAATTTGCAGCTAACACTGCTTTTCTTTTCGTACCAGGCAAATAATATAAAGAGCAGTTTAGGAATTATGCACATCCATGTTTTGGGTCACTCACTGGGGCAAAATACATCTTGATGCTAAACCATGCTTAAAATGCTTTATTTGACCTCAAGCTTGGCTCTGCTGATTAAAATTTATTTGACCTCAAGCTTGGCTCTGCTGATTAAAATTTATTTGACCTCAAGCTTTGCTCTGCTGATTAAAATTGACATCAACATAAATTGGCAAAAGAAACGGGTGCTCCAGTGTGCATTGAGAATGCTCCTTCACCAACCAGTGGGAAAGATGAGCCCCAATGGTTGATGTTGGACCAGTGAGCTTAGTCCACTGTACCATAGTAGTTGGCAGAAATGGCACAGGGGACCTGTCAAGTAAAGCCCTCGGCCTGCTTTGTTCCCTAGATCCATCACGGTCAAACTTCTGGGAGTGCTTCTTGAGCTTTTATCGATATTTTCCCCACAATGATGAGGTCTCCCTGGGCTCACTCATGGCATGTCATGTTTGGTGCTGAACAGGCTGGCACTCCTCAATATCTCTGTGTCGATGCCTGACATCCAATCTTCTACAGTTTGTTTCCAAGGTCTTTCTTTCTAGGTTCTCCCTGAAAAGTTGGCAGTGGGTACAGGATGATAAATTGAGTCCCGTGAGTAAGCAGAAGGGACAGCGGTCATAGTGGCTAGAAATCAGGAAGGTCCAGTGACACTTACAGCACATTTGAAGTCACATAAAGCTCACATGAGTCACTTGCATAGATCAGGGTGCAGAGGGAAGACCCCCAAACCAGTGCATCTGCTGATCTAGTATCCAAGGATAATAGAGCACATGTGGTCAACTACTGTAACAATGGCACTCCCACATAAAGAGAATCAAGGATAATGTGTCACCGGAACATCACAGACATCTTCTGCCCTCTGCCGCACTTAGTCCCCACCACATGTACATAACGGCCATCTTCACACATTACATACAAAATTAAAATTCACAATAAATTCACTCAATCCCTGTGCAAACTTTGTAATATGTCTTGCTGTCACCAGATCCAATGGTTATACTCGTTGACTGGTTGGCACCAGGTGAGCAGCAGAAGCTGACTGGATACCGGCTATGTCCAATGCAACCAGAACATGCAGGACTGAGACTGGCTCAGTCAATTGGGTTTGTGTAGAACTTTGCAATTTACTGCCTTCCCATCAGTTTTAGAAAGGCAAACTGATACAACCTCCTTATTGGACTGTGCAATTTTTGGAAACACTACACACATGAATATTATTATTTTTAAACAGTTGTATCACACTGAACAGCTGAAGTAATGAAGCTCCAATCTTTGTGATTAATATATACATTTCCCCTATTGTTAGAATATGATGGTCTATTGTTCCTGTGCTCACTCAGACATAACCTGTATCTGCAGACAGCAGTTCATGAGCAAGAAGTTGTTCATAACTTAGCCCTTTCGTACATCTAAACAGCAAGTCAGAACTACTTTCCCATGTGGGATATCCAGCTCCAAGCGATCATGCAGGAGCCAGCAAGTGAACTTATGTCAAAGGGTTGGACACCTCAAAGTGAACTCAGGCAGTAAGCTGTACCCATTCCTAACACACCATGAGATGTACGAGATCCTGGTCATGGGTAGGACTACTACAGCAATGTGAATACACACGTGGGGCGGCACAGTGGCACAGCTAGTCGAGCTGCTCCCATCGAGGTTTGCAACTTCTCCCTGTGACCACGTGGGTTTCCTCCCACATCCCAAAGTAGCACACAGTCACACACACACAGTGGCACAGCTAGTCGAGCTGCTCCCATCGAGGTTTGCACCTTCTCCCCGTGACCACGTGGGTTTCCTCCCACATCCCAAAGATGTGTGGGTTTGCATGTTAGCTGGCCTCTGTTAATTGCCCCAGGTATGAAGGAGGATAACATAGAACTAGCGTGAACAGGTGATTAATGGATGGGCAGAAGGGCCGTCTCTATGCTGTATAACTAAACAAAACAAGGACCACTCAGAACTTTTATGCTAACGCCCCAAGATTTTTACATTATGTCAATATGTTCTAACTTTTTTTCTTTTGTATTGAAAATTTAAAAAAAACCCTGTAAATACAATTTTAAGATAAATAAGCTTATTATTGATTATTCAGTTATTTTCATTTTCCAGTCTTAAAAAGGCTGGTAAACACTTTTGACGATATGGGCTATCAATGTTTATATTTTAATTCAGGAAAGCTATCTTGCCAACAACACATATTGTTATCTTGTAGTAACCATTGTAAAGCTGTTTACCGCTGGGACAATGTTTAATCGTGTGGAAAGCAAGGGCTCTGATGTTAACACTGGTTCGTGGCAAGCTTGGGATTTTAAAAGCTAAATGCTGCTGACACGGGTAATGTTACATGAGCTCCCATTTCCCAGCAGCAGGTGAAGCAATGCCACTTCAAAAGGGAAAGGCTAGGTGTCTACTGTTAATAATGTACCATACAGGAGCCATATTGGATATATGTTCACACACAGACCAAACCATGTAATAGTGGTAGAGAATACAGATAAACACAGCTGACTGAGAGACCAGACCACAGCACACAGAGTTGGACACAGACTCAAGGCTGGCCCCAAGCTTCCAACGTACATCACTTTATTTTTCCAGAGCAGCTGAATGCAATCCCTAGGAACAAACAGCACCTTATCTTCTGACTGGACACAGTGCAGCCAACTGACCTCAACAGCCAGTTCAACAACTAGCAGCTAGCTCCCTGCTGAATTTCACATCTCCAGTTACTCGCTCTTTCCCTTTCTCCTGTTCTGCCTCCGCAGGTGTACCTCTCCTTCAATAACTCCATTACTTCCTATTTTACGTTTGTGTTTTTTGGGGTAATTTAAGCACTTCTGGTTTCCACTTTAGATACGTTAGTGCTCTCACCCCCAAATCTAACAATCTGCTCATCTCTAACGTCACAATTCCGAAGCAAGGCCATCCAGCCACAACAGCAACCCTTCCTCCTCCCATTCAAAGGATGATGACTGTATTTCTAACGTCTTCTGTTTTTATTTCAGATCTCCCACTTTCTTAAGTATTTTAGACTACTTTAATGCATTTGGCTTAACAAAATAACGTGAAACACAAAAAACTATTTTATCAAAAAAATTAATGAACTACATAGATTGGGAGATATGATTTTATTGACTTTGCAATGCATCAAATTAATCCTTTTTATTCCGCAAGGAACTTTATAGTTGGTTAAAATGACATATAATTTCTTCAGATAAATCAAATTCACAGAATGATTTTAAGAGCAAATTGAAATGTGGTTGTGAAATTGGCCACTCCACATGCAAACAGAAAAAGCAATCACTGGCAGATCATGGATCTTTCTGGTGACAAATTAGGAATCAACAATCTAATAGTATTTAAAAATATATATCCCTTATATGATTGTCATTTGCAGCCATTCTACCAGCTTCAGTTTGTAGCTTTTAAACATCCCAAAAACTGCTCTAAATCACAACTGTTAAGGTGAGACTTGACTTGGTGTTGGTAAATTATTCAGAAAGCAGATTGGACTTAGAAATGAGGGCACTTGTGAGCAACAGCAATAACATAATTAAATTTCACTTGATCTTGGTTAATGTGTTTCGACAAAATCAATTCCAAGACCAATCAAGTGTAGCCTTAAAAGTGTTACATTTAATATTGAAATTAACAACTAGAAAAAAAATGCAGGGATGCATGAGAGAAAATTGTGGATGTTTAACGATGTACTCACGCAGAAAGTGAGAAGCGAATAGACACACGTCACAGCTTGGTCACATTCAAGGCATACAGCTAAACCCAGTCTGAAGAAGGGCCCTGACCCGCTGAGTTACTCCAGCCCTCTGTGAAACGTCACCTATCCATGTTCTCCACAGATGCTGCCTGACCCGCTGAGTTACTCCAGCACTCTGTGAAACGTCACCCATCCATGTTCTCCACAGATGCTGCCTGACCCGCTGAGTTACTCCAGCACTCTGTGAAACGTCACCCATCCATGTTCTCCACAGATGCTGCCTGACCTGCTGAGTTACTCCAGCACTCTGTGAAACATCACATATCCATGTTCTCCAGAGTTGCTGCCTGACCCGCTGAGTTACTTCAGCACTTTGTGAAAGTGCCTTTAAGTCTACAGTTAAACTCAATTACAAGAAATGTCTGTACACAAGCTTCGAGTGAGATCAGGAATCAAATAAATTCACTGCTTGCTGTAGTGCAGTTGATAATTGGAGGTCAATGAACTGGAAACAAGCCCACATATTTTGTTAAAATAAAGTAACTTAAAGTATGCCTGAAAATGACAGCCAACAGTTACAGATGATTATGTCTAATCAATCTCCTTGATCCCAGAGTTTCTGAAAAACATGCAATATTTTCTTCCATGAACATTCTGACTCGCGATTCTGAAGTCAAAATGATGATGCGGGAGTATGTTAGAGATGGATATGTACAAGTTGGGAGAGTAAAATGTCTTGATGAAAGGTGATCTACATGAAATGTTAACTCCATTTCTCTCTGCAGATTGCCAGCCCACTGAGTGCAGTGGCTTTTTGTGTTTTAATTTCAGTTTTCTGCCAGGAAGGAAAGGTGCGTTTTGCAAAGTATTGAGAATTCATTCTGGGCGTTCTATTAAATTCTAATCTACATAAGCAACCTAAATTCGATGTGCACTACATGTTGATCAAATTTGCAATCAATACTGAACAGAGGTTGGACAAATTTGATGAAGCAGCCAAGCATTTGGAGCAAATATGTAAGCCAGTGAGTGGAAAAACAGCTTGATTCCAAAATACAGAAGCAAGGAACTGAATATGCAGCTTTACAAAAAGCAAAGACACAAAGTGCTGGAGTCAGTGGGTCAGACAGCATCTCTGGAGAACATGGATAGGCAACGGTTCGGGTCGCGACCCTTCTCAAAATGCCCCAGCCCGAAACGTCGCTGTCCACTTTCCCACAGCTGCTCCCTGACTCGCTGAGTTACCCCAACATTGCGTGTCTATTTTAGCTAAACTTCGAGGCTTGCTGGGACAGACTGCATGACACAGTGCTGAACCCGATTGAGGAGAGGCAAAGAATGAAGATTATGACAGATGAAACTTTTATTTAGTGGACCCAATCTGCTGTTTCAGAACAGGCAGAGGTGCCCAGCTGTGGCAGCTTTAACCCAATGAAGTGGGTGGAAGCGTGGGTCTCCTGAGCCGGGGCTGCATCCACTCCCATTAAATGCCTGTCAGTGGTGCCTGCACTGCGCTCTGTTAATAGGGGAGCACAGAGTTCAGCACCAACAATAATTCTCAGGAGCGCAACAAATCAATGGGAAGAAAGACTCGACGCACACAGTAAATTGAGGTTACTTTCTTCATTTGATTCATTCAGTTGATTCAAATACAGGGAATTGTTCCGAACTGAATACATTTTTTTAAAGTGCTTGCATTTTTATTTTAGCCCTGAAAATCCATTTTTTTCCAAATGTTGTTTCAAAATGCTTTGTGATGGATCAAATGAGATGGGGAGTGGGCAGTGTTGAGGAACAGAGGGACCTTGCTGTACAAGTCCAAGGTCCCCTGCAGCTGGTGGAACAGGTAGATAGATGGTGGCGCAGCGAAGGGGTTGCTGCCTTACAGTGCATACAGCGCCTGAGACCCGGGTTCCATCCTGGCCATGGGTATGTGTCTATACGGAGTTTGTACGTTCTCCCCGCGATCTGCGTGGGTTTTATCCGAGAACTTTGCTTTCCTCCCACACTCCAAAGACGTACAGGTTTGTAGGTTAATTGGCTTGGCGTCAATGTTAAAATTGTCACTAATGTAGGATAGTGTTAATGTGCAGGGATGGCAGGTCAGTGCAGACTCGGTGGGCAGAAGGGCCTGTTATCTTGCTGTATCTCTAACCTCTACATAAGGTAGTGGAGCAGCTAGATCCAGTGGTGGAATAGGTGGATAAGGTGGTGAACGTAGCATACAGTTGCTTTCAATAGTCAGAGCACAGAATATATGGGCAGGACGGATGATTATGGTACAACTTCATAAACAAAAATTAGTTAGGCTCACTACTAGAGTATTGTACACAGTTCCGGTCACTGCACTAAACGGAGGACTTGATTACACTGGAGAGTTCAGAAATTAAGAGCAGCATTGTTAGCAGAGATAATAAGAAACCTTTCTCGAGAGCAGAAGTATCCAACACCAGAGGGCATCGGCTTCGGGTCAGGGGGTAAGGGTTGAGGAAGATTACTTTCACCCAGGTGATTTGATCTGGAGATATACACAAAAAGCTGAAGTAACTCAGCAGGTCTGACAGCATCTTTGGAGGAAAGGGACACGTGATGTTTCGGGTCGAGATCCTTCTTCAGACTGCTTAAGAACACACTGCTTAAGTGGCTGTTGGAAGCAGGGACTCACAGAATATTCATGAACTACCTAAACCAGCACTTGAGTTGCCATGGAACTGAAACTACAGACCATGTGATGGTAAATGGGATTAGTACAAATAGGCACCTGACTGGTGGGTTAAAGGACCCGCGTCTGTTCGATGAGGCTGTGTGACTTTCTAAAATGTTCAATTTTAAAAACTGTTTTTTAAAACTGTTTTGAGTGAAGGGTCCTCACTTTAAAACCATTTTGCAAGTGGGACATGTTAACTTGGCTCAGAAAGGACATGCACTGGCCCCTCAGATCAGACACGAGCCAAACCACCATGGAAGGATGGCAGCTGGGGGCATGAAAGAGCAGTCCAATGGCAGACCCCTGGCAAGCTCCGACATCTCACCCACACACATCATCCATTCAGCACCACTAGCACAATGACTACAACATCAGACAGGAACAATGTTGGCTTGTGAGAGAACACCACAGAGAAGTAAAGTAGACAAAGTAATTCCTCAGATAGAAGTTAGGACACCGACCGGGCTGGCTGCCACAACATGTTTTTTGAAAAGTTTTAATTTAAAATTTGGCAGACTAGAAAGAAGGAAATATTGAAAGTTGGAGGGATGAGATTGAATGGGAATGTGCAATCAGATCAGTGTCAAAGAGCTAGAACAGCTTGGAAACCGCCCAACTCTTCTCTGCAGAACCAGCTACTCCCAAATGCTTGTCCCTCCAATCCTTTCCTATTCATGTTCTTGTCCAAATGTCTTGTTATAGCACCTGCTTCAACTACCTCCTCTGGCAGCTCCATCCACACACCCACCACCCTGTGTGGAAAAAGTTGCCCCTCAGATCCCTTTAAAATTTCCCCTCTCACCAGGTGTAGCATGTGGAGAAAAACAAAATTTCAAGAGCTTACTATTGTTGTCTAAGATTGTTAAGTACTATGTGTTCAATTAAACTTCTGCGCTTTAACCTAGAAGCAGTCTGTGCATTGCTCGAAACACTTCAACATTACAAAGACACATAATATTACAAAGAATTAGTCATTGAAGGACTCACTAACAAGATAATTCAAAACCAGATGCTGACACTGCCGACCAAGGGTAAACCAAGCACTGTGATAATGGGTGCCAAATTCAACCATTGCACATGAGCACAAGAATAACCAAGTTTAGGTATCTGAATATAAAACCCTCTAAACTTTAACCAGTTTTATTAACTTTGTAATCTTGCAGGGCCAGAATAATAAAACTGACACAAATAAACAATGAAGATCAAATGTGAGCTTGTCAGAAAATGGCGGCACTCTAATAGAAACAATTTCCAGCCTGATAAAAATGCAATTTCACAGCAAGGCTCCAGGTACAACAGAGGCATGGACCACATCATCAATAGGACTCCTGTATGGCACTAGACTACTTACGGACACATATTCCTGTGTTTTCTTCCTTTGTGTTTTTTTTAAAGAGTGGCAATCTATTTTACACCTAGAATTATCATTCGGGAATACTCAAAGTATTAAATTTTTTTTTAACCCATCTCATGGAAATGAGTAAAATGGTCAACGTGATTAATTGGGGAATCAATTCTGATTTACTTTTCATCCTAATCAGCCAGTTGGAAGAATACCGTCAGCTTTCAGTGGAGCACAAAGGCTGGGGGGAAAGGTCCTTGTGATTCAGCCTACAGGAGTGGAGCATGTGTAGCCCAGCACGTCTGGTCTGTCAAGCACTAACAGGTTCACCTCTCCATCTCAGGAGCTTTAACAAGTGGCATAAAGAACATTAGGCCTGCTTACTTTGTATATTGTTTGTGATTCATCAGCTGCCATACTGAAAAACATATCGTAAGTAATATGGCTAAATTAATAAGTAGCTTATGCATAACAAGACTGTGAGAGGACATTACCTTGAATGATCCTGACTGGAATCTCTGCTTCCTGCTGGTGACAAACTCGTAGAATGAGCAGAACTTCTTGCTGAAGACTTCATGCTGGATTTTTTTGGTGATAAAGACCTCGAACGTGAACGCAAAGGTTTTTCTTTTAACTTAGGATGAGATTTTGAACTCTTTTTCTTCTTCTTCTCATATGGAGACCTTTCGAGATGTATTTTAGAAAATAAATTTATGAGTAAAGTGTCTTTGAAATTAAAAGTCTTCTGCACAGTTTGTAAAAAAAAGTTATCATTTAAAATTAATTGGCAAGTTTATCCCCGAACACTCAAACTTTCCTCACCATCATTAAAAAATGCTCAGAGAGTGCTTTGTATTCTGAAGTTTCTTTCTCTCCTGCCCTGACAACTCTTCAATTTGTTTAAGTGAATACATCACAAGGCCATTGTTGGGAGACTCAAGAACCTCTACATTAATATTCTACACATCCACGTTTGTTCCAAGGAATCATAAGTTAGTAATGAAGAAGAGGACTAAATTACTTTCCACGCTCTCTAGCCTGAAGGAAGCGAGTCCAATTTAGATGTGAACCATGGTTCAAGTTGTGGGTTCATGTCCCAATCCAGAGAGTTTATGATTCAGTTTCATCATGGGTATGTTCCCCACTGTGCCACTTGTCAGTTGAGGTATAACTGAGGCCCAGTGCTCTCTTGGTTAGCCATAATCTTTGCTGCTTAAAGAGGACGTGAGCATATTTACTCGTGCAGCAAAATCAAAAACCACATTGACTGGTGTGGACTCCTGTCCATCGGCAAGACCGGGCGGGCACAGGCTCGGTGATCGTTTCGCTAAACACCACCGCTCAGTCCGCTTAAACCTACCTGATCTCCCGGTTGCTAAACACTTTAACTCCCCCTCCCATTCCCACACTGACCTTTCTGTCCTGGGCCTCCTCCATTGTCAGAGTGAGGCCCAGTGCAAATTGGAGGAACAGCACCTCATATTTTGCTTGGGTAGCTTACACCCCAGCGGTATGAACACTGACTTCTCCAACTTCAAGTAGCCCGTGCTTTCCCTCTCTATCCATCCCCTCACCTTCCCAGTTCTCCCATCAGTCTTACTGTCTCCGACTACATCTTATCTCTGTACCTCCCACTCCCCTGACATCAGTCTGAAGAAGGTCCTTGACCCAAAACGTCACCCATTCCTTCTGAGATGCTACTTGTCCCACTGAGTTACTCCAGCATTTTGTGTTTATCATCGATTTAAACCGGCATCTGCAGTTCGTTCCATACATTTTAACTGGTTGTTTGTCTGTTGGTGGCACCTGGCCGAGTATAAAATCACCAGGTTCTGAGAAAATCCGATATGAATGCAACTTGTTCTTTCTAATGTTCCAGTCAAATTCAGAAGACAGAAATGCAGATTCCTGGCCGGTCTCACCGAGTATTGCAAGCGTCAGAGAAGTTATCTACAAACCCAACTGGCTGCAGTCAACAAAGCACCAGCCACTAACCCACATGTTTACAGTGGAGTTGAGCTCACACTGTATCACCCAGTGGGAACAAGAAAACCAACTAGCAGGACTATAGAAAAGAACCCATGACCCATCCAGAAGGGCAACCAATCATTGGACTTCCCCATTTAATTTCTATCGTCTACGCTTTTCACAGACCACGCTCCTTAAGACATCTCTTCCTGCCATTAGTTCCTCCTTCCATGTCTCGGTATTTGCTTATAAACCCTTGAATCTTTCATTAATTACCTCTCTCTTTGGAGGTCTTCAACCTGAAACCTTAATATCTTTACGTAGGGTGGCACTGTGGGTAGAGTTGCTGCCTCACAGTGCCAGAGACCCGGGTTCGATCCTGACTATGGGTGCTATCTGTACAGAGTTTGTACATTCTCCCCGTGACCTGCGTGGGTTTGCTCCGGGATCTCCCGTTTCCTTCCACACTCCAAAGACATACAGGTTTGTAGACTAATTGGTCTGGTATAAATGTAAATTGTCCCTAGTGTGCGTGTAGCATAGTGTGAGTGCGCGGGAATCGCTGGTCAGCACCGACTCAGTGATTCGAAGGGTCTGTTTCTGCACTGTAACTCTAAACTAAACTAAAACTCTTTTCTTTCTCCACAGCTCATTCCCTGCAACGTTCCTTTTGGAATAACAAAACACACTCACTTCATGAAGAATTAATTAAACCAAAATGATTAAAACCGCTGAATGCATCAAGCCAATCTCAATCATATGAACTCACGTTAATGTTAAATGATTTACAATGGGCCATTTAGATACAGTTCACAACTTAGTGCTTAATGTGAGCAGTGTTCATATATAAATATGAATATATCCATGCAGTTTTTTTCTCAGTTCTTTTGTACAGATATTTGTGGTCAGGTTTTTTTTTAAACTGTTAAATGTTCCATTATTTGCTATCTTGATTTTGCAACTCAGAGCACCGGAGATAATGCTGCTCTTTAAGTAGTTCAAGGATTTTCTTTTTCTCCGCTGGTACAAAGCACTAAGCTGAGGCAATTTAAAGACCGTTCGGAGGGCAACTGGAAAGAATGTGATGGATGTACAAATGTGAATTTAAATTGATAAAACTGTAGAGATATCCCTTCATAGCCTTCATTATAGATAACGTGGAAAAGTGATTATCTGGATGATCAGCACGTACTTGCATCACTATTCTGACAATAATAGTGTCAGCTTAACAACAAAAAAATTACTTCCTTACATTAATTATGAATAAAATGACTTTTCATACACAAAGCAGATTAGCTCATGAAGAATAGGAAAAATATATTAGATTTAAATTTCAAGAGGTCTGATATAGCTTAATTATCTTATAGCACACCCACAATTGGCTTCATTGGCTCAAGGGATGTGGGGAGAAAGCAGGAACGGGGAACTGATTTTGGATGATCAGCCATGATCATATTGAATGGCAGTGCTGGCTCAAAGGGCCGAATGGCCTACTGCTGCACCTATTTTCTACGTTTTTATGTTTCATACTTTATCATTTATATCATCTCCTGAATCAAACTTGTTCGTCGCAAAGGCATTGTTCAGATACTCATGTTGTTAAACTTCACAAGGAAATGCTTTACTTTGAGAACTAAAGAATAAATAAACTTAACGGTATCAGTGAAACTTACAGGATGAATATATGTGGTTACAATTAGTATTTATTATGAACAATGGCAATGGGCTTGAAGAAGGGAGGCACAATTGCCATGTCGTCTCGTCAGTGAAGGCTATTACATCAATATCATGTAAAGCCATCCTTTCAGATGTTGTCTCAATGCAGTGTAAAACCTAGATAGAGAGGAGCAACAGTAATCACTCCCAATGTAACCCCCCTTCTCAAATGTTTCCTGAACTCTTCCACCCTTCCCACTACGACACTGCCTCATTCCAAGCTTTGATCAGGTTGATAATCTTCTGACTATGAAACTTTTCTATGTGCCTGATGTCCTTGGTTGGAAACATGGTTCAGATATAACTGCACAATTTACCAATTAAAACAAATTAATTAAAATACAGCCGACTGCCTTTCCACAAAGCTGAATATATACTAAATCTGGCAACTTTTGTCAATGTCTCTGTGATTTAGAAGTTTCACTTTTAACAGGCGATCACCCAACCAGATCACTGTGCAAGCCAAGTGCTACCACTTCACATCTTCTCACTATAAAATTCCATTATTTTTCTCATTCAGCTTATTGAAGTCAACATACAAATTGATGCTTAAACTGCATTTCAGAATAATTATTTTGCCTGATTTATTGCCCCATGCAGAACTCTAAGATATAATATTCTGTCACTTGTTGGCGTACAAACCATGCATTAACAGCATTTATTGTCTATCTAAAACTGCGAATTATTAGGATTCAAGAATAGAACTGGTTAGTCCAGGGACATGTGACAGATACCACACAAACACAAAATGCTGGAGTAACTCAGCGGGTCAGGCAGCATCTGTGGAGAACATGGATAGGTGACGTTTCACAGAGTGCTGGAGTAACTCAGCGGGTCAGGCAGCATCTCTGGAGAACATGGATAGGTGACGTTTCAGGTCGATACCCACTCATTCCATAGTTGCACTTCTTCAGTCTGAAGAAGGGTCTCGACCCAAAATGTCACCCATTCCTTCTCTCCACAGATGCTGCCTGTCCCGCTGAGTTACTCCAGCATTTTGTGTCTACCTTCCATAGTTGCACTAATCGCTATTCCCTTTATCCTGTCTTTGTACACTGTGGGCGGCTTGATTGTAATCATGTGTAGGGTTTCTGCTGACTGCACAGCATGCAACAAAAAGCTTCCCACTTTACCTCAGTACACGTGACAATAAACTGCATTAAATTGCTTTAGAGGTTATGTTCAAATCCTTAATCCATAAATATGTGTATTATGCATTCAACTGAGCTGTAAATGATTATCATTCCAATGAACCATCTACATACAAATACAACCCCTTTTAAGTTCTGATTATGCCTATTCGTTTCCAATTATAACTAAGTTCAGCTTTTTAAGCTAAACCTTGCAATTTACTACCAAACGTTCGGTATTGTTAAAAGGCAAAACCCAAAGGTTATTCTTGTATTGCATGTTGATTAGTGCGGGTGTCACTGGCAGAGCCATCATGTATTGTTAATCTCAAACCCTTGTTGATCTGTGGCTAGTGGGGCCATTTCAGAGGGCAGCTAATTGCCCACCCTGTCGCTGTAGATCAAGAGGCACACAATCTACAAGATAGGCACACGTTGTAGATCAAGAGGCACACAATCTACAAGAATGAGCAAGGTTGGCAGATCCCCATCTCCAAAAGATATTAGTGAATTGGTTTCACAAGTGCGCAAGTTACAGGAGTAGAATTCGGCCATTCGGGTCTACTCCGCCATTCAATCATGGCTGATCTCTGCCTCCTAAACCCATTTTCCTGCCTTCTCGTCATAACCATTGACACCCGTTCTAATCAAAAATTTGTCTATCTAAATATCCACTGACTTGGTCTCCACAGCCCTCTGTGGCAATGAGTTCCACAGATCAACTAACTTCTGACCAAAGAAGTTCCTTCTCACCTCCTTTCTAAAAGAGCACCCTTTAATTCTGAGGCTGTGCCCTCTGGTCCTAGACTCTCCCACCAGTGGAAACATCCATTCCACATCCACTCTATCCATGCCTTTCATTATTCTGTAAGTTTTAATGAGGTCTTTCCTCATCCTTCTAAACTCCAGCGAGTACAGGCCCAGTGCTGACAAACGCTCATCATAGGTTAACCCACTCATTCCTGGAATCATTCTTGTAAACCTCCTCCGGACCCTCTCCAGAGCCAGCACATCCTTCCTCAGATATGGGGCCCCAATTTGCTCACAATATTCCAAATGTGGCCTGGCCAGTGCCTTATACAGCCTCAGCCCTACACAATCCCGTGAGTTCACACAATCCTGTAAGTTTATGGTTACCATTACTGAGATTACACTGAAGCTTCCCAGCTTCCCTGGTTGGGTTAAACCCTACATCACTGGATCACCAGGCCTTGGACCTGCCAACTCAGTAGTCTATAGTGTGCCACCATGCCCCACTTCAAGCCAAATTCACAAGGGCCTTGCAAGTACTACCAGCAGGCTTACTCATCTGAAGGGAATTAGATTAGAAGCTTTTACAAATAGCTTAATGGAGTGCACTGCCATAATTGTGGCAATACAACTAATGCTATTAATAGGCATGCTTTCAGATAAAATGATAAAGTGTTCTCTCTAGACAGCAGTTCCCCACCACCTTCTCACGGAATAAGGACAGGCCATAAATACCGACATGGCCAGGAATGGACAGAACATAAATACATCTTCCTTCATCAGAACAGAAAGACTTTTCATCGAACTGAAATTGTTCCCCCACGTGAATGCTGCCTGATCCACTGAGAACTCCCCAGATTATTTTCTTTACATTCTCAGCATGCACCATCTGCAGTACTAAGCTGTAAACGTACCTTGATTGCTTTCTGGCACCTATATCTGAGCTGTTACCCACTCGATAGGCTGTGGGGACATTTCGGTCTCTGTCTCTCTCCTCGTGCCGTCTTTCTGATGACTGAACTCTTCGCCCATGAGGCGACCTTGACCTACAACCAAAGGAAACAAAGATTCATTCCGTCAAGTGGTCACATCTCCGTCTTTGGCTTACAGCTTCCTGAGCCCTCTTGGATGTTTAATGACATGGACAGACTGGAGAAGCTGCTGTTGTGCTGACCGTATATTAACAGAAGCCTTACACCTGGATAATGATCCAAAGACTTTATTAACTACATAGCAAGCACGACCTACATAGCAAGCACGTTCCACTTACACTAACCCGAATCTCGCAAGCAGTGGTCACTCAAAAGCTAAGGGGGCCTAACTACAAAAGCATGACACATAACATGAGTGACGCCATTACACTAATCTACACCTTGCAACACTGAGGGTAAAGAGGGAGACAGGTAGAGGTATTTGAAATCATGGGGAGTCTAGCTGGGGTAGAGAGTGAATGTGTTCCCAGGATGGAAGGGTCAGAAACCAGTGGAAATAGAATAAAGATAACAGGCAAAAGGACTGAAAGTAACAGGTTTAAAGTAATGAGTGGGGTGTGATGGAAGGAGATTCCGTTGTGGATTCAGTTTCAAACATGAAAACATTTGTAGCATCGGGAAGGTTTAGAAGGATATAGGGCAAACGTAGTTAAGATGGGGCAGCATGAATGAGGTGGGCTGAAGGGCCTGTTCTGTGTTTTATGACTGTACGGTGTGGGAAAAGAAGATGTAAAAGAAGAGCTCAAAGTGTTCGAGGTCCAACCGGAAATGAATAAAGGACCTGCTTTCACAGGAGGACCAGAGGTCACAGATTCAAAAAGCGATTGTTGCAGAACTAAACGTGACCCAATGAAAAGGTCTTTCAGACAGCAAGTAATTATAAAGAGGAATTCATATCCTGAAATACCATCAGCAGAATAGTCTCCTTATAAGCTGTAACAATGCCAAAGGATTCAGATAACTACAGAACACATTAACATTACACAGAAAGCACCCAATCTAAGCAGCAAAAACAAGAGCCCTGGCAGCTTTTAACAATAGGCAATAAACAATAGATGCAGAAGTAAGCCATTCGGCCCTTCGAGCCAGCATGGCCATTCAATGTGATCATGGCTGATCATCCACAATCAGTACCCCGTTCCTGCCCTTAACGTTGGGCAAAAAGCGAGAATGGGGCCTGGAAAATTGCTATCAGCGAGCAGTCGTTCTTTCACACGACAGAGGAAACCTGGAAGCTCTCCCTCAATAAACTGTTGAATCCAGAAACCAAAAAGAAAACATTAAAATTGAGATCAATGCTGCATTGATATGAAAGTACACTAAAGGTTACAGTTGCCTTGAGGAACAAATGAAGCAGGCAAATCAATAATGTTCTAATTGAATGGTGGGAAAGGCTTGAGGGGCTGAATGGCCTTTCTATATCCCTGTATGTGCCTAAAGCTGCTAGACTTTTAATATACTGTGGTTGAAGTTCAAATAAAATAAACGCCTGCACAACATACCACATAATTTGTCTAAATGGCTGTGTGCCTGATAGCATGCCCAATATTCATCCAAAAAAAATCAACCGATAGGTAAAAATTGATGAAGTGTCTTAGAAAAATATTAAACAAACACAGAAAAAAATAATAGCTATTTGAGATTAAACAAACACAGGAGGAGAAAATAATGGCAATTTAATTAGTAGTGCATTTCCCCGTGGTTTACTTGGAAGAGCTGAAACAAAATGAAATTATGCTACTGGTTACAGACACAAATTTATGGATCTCCGGTGTGTGAGGTCTATGAAACTTCATCTACCACAGTCGAGTGGTTGGAATCTGGAACGGTGATAAGGCAGGTATCCAGGCAACCTTCAAGAAGCATGCAAAAAAGTAACTGAATTACCAAACCATTGGAAGCTCTGAATAAAAGGGATTAGTTTAGGCAAGTACAATGCTCCCCATGGACATCGCGATGGGCTTGCTTTCCGCGCTGAGCAACTCTGACTACAATGCTGAGGCTGAAGGCAACTTCAGGACAAGCACACACAGAGCTGCAGACGTCTAGAATAACCTCATACCCCTGCAGAATTTCATTTGTCAAAGTAGTTCTGGTTGAGCAGATCCAAACCGCACAGAATTATCAAGGTCAGAATTATCTTCTAGATCAATTACAGGCAAAGATGATGAATTTCTTACCATTCCAAAACAGAGAGTTTTATCTATTTGACTGATGCCAAGTAGGTCTGACTTTTCTGAGTGGGACGGAGGTTGCATACATAACATCATGCCTACTGCACCAGGACAAGCTGGCCAGACAGAACGGAACATTTCCATTTAACTATCACAGCTCATGTGTCTTTAATGGCATAGTGGGCAATGCCCAATTATACAGTAGGTGGCACAGCTAACCATCTGACACGCAATAAATAAATAAATAAATAATCAGGTTGGCAGCTAGAAACATATAAAATTCCTATGGTGCTTGACAGAGTAGATATGGAAGTACTGATTAGAACAGAGGTAGACACAAAATGCTGGAGTAACTCAGTGGGACAGGCAGCATCTCTGGAGAGAAGGATTGGGTGGCTTTTCGGGTCGAGACCCTTCTTCAGTCTGATGCTGCCCGCGTTACTCCAGCATTTTGTGTCTACCTTCGATTTAAACCAACATCTGCAGTTCTTTCCTACACATAGATATGGAGGTACTGATTAGAACAGGTTTTTATAACTAGGGGGTCACAGTCACAAAATAAGGGTCCACCATATAGTATAGATAAGAAGAAATTTCTTAACAGAGGGAGTAGCAAATATTTGGGATTCTCAGTCCAAGGTGACTTTGAGTGCTCAGTTATGTGTACATTCAAGGCAGAGATTGTTAGCTTTTAGAATTTCACAGTAATCAAGGATTTCAGTGTTTGGTACAGGAATGTGGAGGAAGGAACTGCAGATGTTGGTTTACACCGAGGATAGACACAACATGCTGGAGTAACTCAGCGGGACAGGCAGCATCTCTGGAGAGAAGGAATAGGCGATGTTTCCGGTGGTGTTGCCTGACCCGCTGAGTTAGTCCAGCGGCGGTGTTGCCTGACCCGCTGGGTTACTCCAGCATTTTGTGTATAACTTTAGTACAGGAATGTTGCACTGAGGTAAAGATGGGTCATGATCTTACTGATTGCAGAGTGGGATGAGAGGAGTTGAATGGCCAACTATTTCCATTTCTAGCGTTCTATTGAGGGGGGGAATAGTTCAGTTCAGTTTATTGTCACGTATACCGAGGTACAGTGAAAAGCTTTTTTGTTGCGTGCTAACCACATATTAACTTTAAGAACACACCTTGAATGTCTGACGCTTCTGTAGGCACTCGGCAGAGAATGTTTAGCTTTTGACCGCGACCTCGACCTCGACCGCGGGCGATATCTGGGCCGTGACCGAGACCTTGACCGCGATTTCTTCCTGTGCTTCTTCTCTTTCTTCTTTTCTTTCTCCTTCTCCTTTTGCTTCTCCTTCTCTTTTTCCTTCTCTTTCTCTTTCTCCTTCTCCTTCTCCTTCTCCTTCTCCTTCTCCTTCTCCTTCTCCTTCTCCTCCTTCTCTTTTGCCTTCTCTTTTGCCTTCTCTTTCGCCTTCTCTTTCGCCTTCTCTTTCGCCTTCTCTTTCGCCTTCTCTTTCTCTCTTAAAAGCCTTGCATTTTTTACTGTGACACGACGGAATGTCTTCACGTCCACAGCTGGAACGATGTTATATGAAATCTCACTAGTGACCTAAAGAAAAGAAAACGGCAGAACTTTATCATGCCTTCAAAGACAAGGAAATTGTTTTTTTTCCCATTTAGTTTTGAGATTCAGCATGGAAAAAGGCCCTTTGGCCCACTAAGTCTATGCCGACTAGGGTTGCCAACTGTCCCGTCAGGACAAATCTTTTGTTTGTTTGTTTGTTTTTATGTCTTGTTTGCTTTGTAAAGCGTCTTTGAGTATCTTGAAAAGCGCTATATAAAATAAATGTATTATTATTATTATTATTATAATTATTAGCCGGGACATCCCGTATTTTGGGCTACATTACTTTGACCACCCTTGTCCCGTATCAGTAGGGTTGCCAACTTCCTCACTCCCAAATAAGAAACAAAGGGTGACGTCACCGCCCCCCGCGCCCAACGTGGCCTCACCCAGCCAGCGGCCAAGTGCTCCCGCTCCACCAATGGCGGCCGCCCGGGCCGGGAGACGGGTTGCGTAGCTGGGTGAGGTCACGTGGGGCGGTGACGTCACCTTGTCCCGTATTTGGGAGTGAGGAAGTTGGCAACCCTAATGCCGACCATCGTTCACACTAGTTTTAAGTTATCCCACTTCCCCATCCGCTTCATACATTAGAGGGAAATTTAGGGAGGTAAATTAACCTACAAACCTGCACGTCTTTGGGATGTGGGAGGAAAATGGAGCACCCAGAGGAAACCGACGGTCACGGGGAGAACATGCAAACTCCACACAAACAGCACCCGAGATCAGGATTGAACCCGGGTCTCTGGCGTGGTGAGGCAGCTGCTCTACCTGCTGCACCCCTTCGTCTCTTTCGATCTGGGCAAACCACGGCAGGAAAATCTACGGCTTCTTATGTAATAAAGCTTTTTGCAGGATCATTCTAATTAACATACAAGCAATTGTTGCCACTCAGTTAGGATTGGGAGTCTGGTGCTGCAGTCAGCCACAAAGTGCAGACACTCATCACTGACTGCTATGCACAAGAGCTACCGAGTCTGTGGCAGGGGCTACGGTCTCAGCTTCAGAAGCACGGTTACAAATCACTAGTGATTGCACCAAAGGGTGCCTGTGTAGGTTTCCCAGAGAGCAAAACAGCAGGGATGAAGCCTAACGTTAGCACCATTTTATAATCATCCCACAGAGCCCAAACTAATATTGGAACAGATATGAGAATGAGATAGATATGAAACCACAAACAAAGCTGAATATAAAAACAATAAAATTAATAAGAAATAAATATTTATCTGTGGGTATTACAAAATTCTTGCCACAAAACTGAAGCTTTTCACGGTATTTCAGCAGACTAGCACGTAAACCCCTGCATTTTTATTGGATTACTGATTTCCCTGATGTGTGGATGAGGACAAGACAGCCTGAAGAAGAGGAATAAATCATTGATAACTTCAGAATTTCTGCAAGTGCTCAAAACCTGCAGTAGATAGCACCTTCTCACCATAAGATCTGGGCCCAGTGGACTACTCCCATGCGCTGACAAGAATAGAAACACCATTTGAAATGTAACTTTGTTGAGATTTGCTTCAAAAATACCCACGCAGTGTGTAAATAATTTACCAATATTAAAGCAGTCAAATATAAAAGCTATATTACAACTAAAGGTATGATATTTCCTTCACTGCCAGATATCTTTTGCAGACAGCTGCAACAACTTGGATTAGCGAATGGTACAATGCAGAAACATTTCACCATGTTTACTTCAAGATGATGAAGGATGACTATGGGAGAAGTGTGAAGCCTGTATGGTGCATGAAAAGCACGTTGAAGAATAAAGGCTGATGCTAGTTGGCCCATGCAGAGCTTGCCTTTCTGTCCAGCAAGGCTTTCTGCAGGGCATGTTGCTAATACCATTGCTCGGAAACAAGTCTTATTGGCCTGCCTGTTTGTGCCGCTGCTTATTCTTCCGAGGAGGAACTCACATAATCTTTCATTGGTATGCCATCCAACAAAATATTCTCCGATCGTTATCATAAAATGCCTGTTGTACTGGCTTCCTTCCAAGCTCCCAAGCGCTCTGAGACATCTGTATTTATCAAAAGACATTTGCGAAATGCGAGTCATTAAGTCAGGGGTGAAGAGCTTAAGTTGTAGTTGCCTCCCGGGCTGCAGTCCAATCCAGGGGTGAAGAGCTTAGGTTGTAGTTGCCTCCCGCCCGGGCTGCAGTCCAATCTGCCCCATTGTTAGGCACTGAACCCTGAGCGGTCACACATCCGCACATCTAATCGCCACTAAATACCTTCCAACAGCTGTCCAGGTTCAGCCTCAAGCTTCAAGCTTCATCAGTTAAACTATGGGCATTTACTGGTGGGGACATAGGGCTCGCTTGCAATGTGCCAGCCTAGAAGTGATGATTACTAATATAATTCACTCATATTATTTCAAAGTCAATTATCTCACAGTGTGCTTTTATTGGTATCTATAGTATTAATCAACAGAAGACATTGTTAGGCAATGAGAGTATTGCTTTGATCCATTTACTTTCATGATAATGGCCCCCAAATGGAAGGTTGATGACTTCAGTTCTGTTAAGTGCACAACCCATTAACCATGGCATCAACTCATTTTCATTAACACAAGGGAACCAAAACCTTCACGGGTTTTGCTTAACTAATACGACGTGTCTGCTTGTTTAATAGATGATCAAGTCAAAACTCCCAGGGCATGATCCCTGCTGGCCCCAGGAGGCAATGTAACTGTAAATAAACTAGAGGCAAGGAGAAGAGCGTTGGCAAAGACATGATATACTATGTTCAATGGAACATATCTGTGAACCAGACTTTACAAATTGACAGGGATATAGGCAAGCTAATTAGAATTCAGCAGCTTATCCAAAGGATGATTACCACCTGCATGGTGGCGGAGTGGCAAGGTAGGCCTTACAGCACCTACAGCACTAATCCGGACTACAGGTGCTATCTGTACAGACTTTGTAACTTCTCCCCGTGGGGTTTCCCCCCTGAGATCTTCAGTTTCCTCCCACACTCCAAAGACGTACAGGTTTGTAGGGTAATTGGCTTGTATAAATGTAAAAATAGTCCCTGGTATATATAGGATAGTGTTAGTGTGCGGGGATCGCAGGTCGGTGCGGACTCGGTGGGCCGAAAGGCCTGCATCTGCGCTGTATCTCTAAACTAAACCAAACCTATGCTGACGTCAATGTAGGAAGTATACGTTTGCAGGTAACACGACAGTTGGTGCTGTTGTGGGTATTGAGGAGGGTTGTGTAAGGCTACGGCAGGACATGGATCCAGTGCAAAGTGGGCCAGAGCATTGGCACATGGAACTTAAACTTGACAAGAGGCAATGCATATAGAAAGTCAAATAGCGTAGGACATGTATCGCAAATAGTAGGGTATTCAGGAGAGGACACCAAGCCTTGGAATAACTCAGTGGGTCAGGCAAAATACCATGGTTAATTCAGGTCAGGTGTTGATCAACAGAGGGACCTTGGTACAAGTCCATCAAGTGGAAGTGGCATCATAGGTGGAGAGGGAGATGAAGATGATAGGTGGGCACGATTGCCTTCACAGGTAAGGGCATTGTGGGATATAAAAGTTGAAACCGTATGTAGCGTTTTTACAAGGCACCAGTTGGACCATACATGGAGTATTGTGTGAAGTTCATGGTGTTACACTGTGGGAAGGATGTGGTTCTGCTGGAGAGAGTGCAGTGGAGATTCACCTAGATGTTGCCTGGATTGGAGCAAGCTAGTTCTAGGGAGATACTGGGCAGGCTGGGGTTATTTTCCTTGAGTGAAGGAGGCTGTACAAACTAATGAGAAAAAGATAGGGTTAGATAGTCAGACACAAACTCCGATCAAGGATAGTCCGTGGGTCACCAGAGGTAGACAGTAGATAGCCAAGGAGACACTGTCGGAGGAAGTGGTGGAGTGACACACAATCACTATGCTCGTGACATTAGACAGGCAAGACATAGAAGGATACGATTCTAGTGCTGGCAAATGGGATTAGCGTAGACTGGACCAAGTGGACCCGTTGGGCCCATTCCTCGTAGAGGGGGGACAGGGAAGGGGAGAGGGTGCCACCCCCCTTGGTGGGCCCATTCCTCGTAGAGGGGGTGACAGGGTGCCACCCCCCTCGGCAGGCCCATTCCTCGTAGAGGGGGGGACAGGGAAGGGGAGAGGGTGCCACCCCTCTCGGCGGGCCCATTCCTTGTAGGGGGGGGACAGGGAAGGGGAGAGGTGCCACCCCCCTCGGCGGGCCCATTCCTTGTAGGGGGGGATAGGGAAGGGGAGAGGTGCCACCCCACTCGGCAGGCCCATTCCTCGTGGGGGGGGGGGGGGACAGGGAAGGGGAGAGGTGCCACCCCACTCGGCGGGCCCATTCCTCGTGGGGGGGGGGGGGACAGGGAAGGGGAGAGGTGCCTCCCCCCTCGGCGGGCCCATTCCTTGTAGGGGGGGGGACAGGGAAGGGGAGAGGTGCCACCCCACTCGGCGGGCCCATTCCTCGTGGGGGGGGGGGACAGGGAAGGGGAGAAGTGCCACCCCACTCGGCGGGCCTATTCCTTGTAAGGGGGGGGGGACAGGGAAGGGGAGAGGTGCCACCCCACTCGGCGGGCCCATTCCTCGTAGGGTTTCCATTGTGACCTTTAAAATCACGTTTTTTCTTTAAAATAAATTGCTTTTAAAAAAAAAAGGAAATGAATCTCAATGAAATAAAGATCCTATGTAAAATAAAGAAGCTGAGATGGATCCGAGGTCTTTTCCAAAAATGGGCGGCCAAAACCTTCAATGTCAACAATTACAGAAAATATTCTGCGCTTTCATGCAAAACATCTGCAGGGT
Source organism: Rhinoraja longicauda (assembly GCF_053455715.1). Lineage (NCBI taxonomy): Eukaryota > Metazoa > Chordata > Chondrichthyes > Rajiformes > Arhynchobatidae > Rhinoraja > Rhinoraja longicauda. Next base: position 1,075,210 of record NC_135977.1, read on the forward strand.
TTTTTTGTAAATAAAAAGTCATAATGGGAATCAGTCACAGTCTTTCTCCCAGGGAGGGGAGGACATAGGTTTAATGTGAGAAGGAACGCGAGGAGAAACCTAACCAACAGAGGGTGGTGGGTATATGGAATGGGCCATCGCAGAAAACGGCAAAGGACAATATTTGGAATTTGGAATATTTGAAATTCACTGGAATTTAGAAGGATGAGAGGGGATCTTATAGAAACATATAAAGTTCTTAAAGGATCGGACAGGCTAGATGGAGGAAAAATGTTCCCCGTGTTGGGGGAGTCCAGAACCAGGGGTCACAGTTTAAGAATAAGGGATCGGCCATTTAGGACCGAGATGAGGAAAAACCTTTTCACCCAGAGAGTTGTGAATCTGTCGAATTCTCTGCCCCAGAAGGCAGTGGAGGCCAATTCACTGGATGTTTTAAAGAGAGTTAGATTTAGCTCTTAGGGCTAACAGAATCAAGGGATATGGGGGAAAAAGCAGGAATGGGGTACTGATTTTAGATGATCAGCCATGATCATATTGAATGGCGGTGCTGGCTCAAAGGGCCGAATGGCCTATTCCTGCACCTATTTTTGAGTTTCTATGATTGCAATGTTTAATACATTGGTTGGACAGTGCATGTTTGGGAATGGTTTAGTGAGATAAGGGCCAAACACAAGCAAATGGGACTATCTCGTGTAACTTGGTCGGCATGACAAGTTTTGTTGAAGGATCTGTTTCTGAGCTGTAAGATTTTATGAATCTACCAATGAAGCCTTAGTTAAAACCATAGATATCAAACAAAACAGGATTACTGAATTATAAAGCACAATTTTATCTGCCAAGGAGATAGCTAAAAGTTATTTTCAAAGTCAATGCATGCAAAGATGTGAAGATATTTTGGACAAAGGGAGCCAAAGGTTTTGGGTATCAAATGAAATTCGGCCTGCTCCATCATTGAATAGAAAGATCATACACACAAGATCTACAGTATAATTTTTTAAAAACCAAATGGGGAGAAACAAGCAAAAAACAGTGGGAGGAAAATAGAAATAGAAAAAAGATAACAGAGTAGTGACCGTCAAACGTGAGGTGGTTTAATGGCTGAACAGATTTTTGTAAAGTTCTAGAGGAGAAAACTGCTAAATAATGCACCATGGTCAGAGGCAAAATAAAGGATCTATTCAGTCCTCTGCTTGTTTCTAAAATAATGAGGACCTGACTTCTCCAGACAACATGCTAAATCTATTATGGAAGTTTGCTGAAAAATGCAAATGTGCTAACTGCCGATGAAAGGACGGAATACTGAAAGACGGGAAACAGAACCACACACTAAGCTAATCGGCAGGGTGAATGTTCCATCTCTGGCAAAAATAATAAATAAATCACATGAGGAGACAGATATGGCATTTAAAAGGCTTTCAGATAGACACCAGGATATAGGGGGAATGGAGGGATATGGATTACATGCAAAAAGAGAAGATTAGTTTGTGTGTATAATCTTTCTATTTAATGCTGAAGCAGGCTGAGTTTCACTTTCTACCCACAACCGTTGGCACCATGCTGAGCACAGACATTGTGGGTTGATGGGCCTGTTCCTCTTCTGTACTGTTCGATGTTCTGTGAACAATCAAAGATTGGAAGTTTAAAAAATATTACTGTGCCATTGAAACAGTTGAGAGTTTTCTTCCAAGTACTAAATTATTTAAGATCTGTAAATAGGTGTGTGTGAACTGCTGTTTACTCAATAAGAATCCTCCTCAAACTCCACCTTTCTGGTCATTCATCAATCTGGCAGTTTTTGGTTTGGTATTTAGTTTTCATGTTCACGGCTCTGGATGCTTTTCTGCAGGAAAACTGCAGCATGAGCGCAAACTCTTAAGCTTTAGTTTAGTTTAGAGATACAGCGCGGAAACAGGCCCTTCGGCCAACCGAGCCCCGCTGACAAGCGATTCCTGCACGCTAACACTATCAGTCTGAAGAAGGGTCTCAACCCGAGACGTCACCCATTCCTTCTCTCCAGAGATGCTGCCTGTCCCGCTGAGTTACTCCAGCATTTTGTGTCTACCTTCGATTTAAGCCAGCATCTGCAGTTCCATCCGACACAACATTATCCTACACAGACTAGGGACAGCACCCGTAGTCAGGATCGAACCCGGGTCTCTTGTAGCACGTGTTGCAAGAAGGAGTTTGAAGTGAGAGCAGCAGTCAGGCAACTCCCGGTAACGTGTCTGGGACAGTATCCACATCCAATCAGCTTGATCGCACACGCTTATTGTCCAAGCTGTGCAGTAAAACAAATTCACTCATAGTGCCATAAATTCCATTTTTAAGATTCCACTTTTATTTGAAGCCACCTACAGAGTCCAAAATAAGCTGTTTTACTGTAATTAAGAACTCACTCTTCGCAGTATGAACTGCAAAGAGGATGTTAGGAGGTTGCAGGGTGACTTGGACAGGTTGAGTGAGTGGGCAGATGCGTTGCAGATGCAGTATAATGGAGATAAATGTGAGGTTATCCACTTTGGTGGCACAAACAAGGAGGCAGATTATTATCTCAATGGTGTCAGATTAGGTCAAAGGGAAGTGCAACGAGACCTGGGTGTCCTTGTACACCAGTCACTGAAAGTAAGCGTGCAGGTACAGCAGGCAGTGAAGAAAGCTAATGGCATGACGAGAGGATTTGAGTACAGGAGTAAAGAGGTCCTTCTGCAGTTGTATACGGCCTTGGTGAGACCGCATCTGGAGTATTGTGTGCAGTTTTGGTCTCCTAATTTGAGGAAGGATGTCCTTGCTATTGAGGCAGTACAGTGTAGGTTCATGAGGTTAATCCCCGGGATGGCAGGACTGTCGAATGAGGAAAGATTGGAAAGACTGGGCTTGTATTCACTGGAGTTTAGAAGGATGAGAGGGGATCTTAAAAAACGTATACAATTATAAAAGGACTGGACAAGCTAGATGCAGGAAAAATGTTACCAATGTTGGGGGAGTCCAGAACCAGGGGCCACAGTCTAAGAATAAAGGGGAGGCCATTTATAACTGAAGTGAGATGAAACTTTTTCATCCAGAGAGTTGTGAATTTGTGGAATTCTCTGCCACAGAAGGCAGTGGAGGCCAATTCACTGAATGAATTTAAAAGAGAGTTAGATAGAGCTCTAGGGGCTAGTGGAATCAAGGGATATGGGGAGAAGTTGGGTTACTGATTGTGGATGATCTGCCATGATCACAATAAATGGCGGTGCTGGCTCAAGGTGCCGATTGGCCTCGTCCTGCACCTATTTTCTCTGTTTCTATGTTTTTTGAGCAGACAAGGTAGCAATCTCCTGAATAATTGAGGCAAGACATTCATGTCTGCGGATTAGTTTATGCCATGCTATAATTTCAATGGGATAAATAGTGAAGAAGATGGATGCATTCATGTCCAGTCTAGTCTTTAAAAGGGTCAAACATTAAACTATTCTACATTCTACAGGTAGAATTACGTAAAACAAAGCAGAGACTTGCCAGCTAAACTGAGCAAAGCAGATGAGATTAGTTTATAGGTAGACACAAAATGCTGGAGTAACTCACGGGTCAGGCAGCATCTCGGGAGAGAAGGAATGGGTGACGTTTCTTCAGTCTGAAGGGTCTCGACCCGAAACGTCACCCATTCCTTCTTTCCCGAGATGCTGCCTGACCCGCTGAGTTCCTCCAGCATTTTGTGTCTACCTTCGATTTTAACCAGCATCTGCAGTTTTTTTCCTACTGAGATTAGTTGATCCTGGCTTTATGTTCTGCACAGATGTTGTGGGCCAAGGGCCTGTCCCTGTGCTGTACTGTTCTATATTCTATGTATATTTGCCTTTTTAATCTTCTCTCATTTTATCCCTTTCTCTGCATTTTGGAATGCATTTCAGCTATAATTCTTCCCCCAGTTCTGATGCAGGCACAGCAAACCAAAGCATTCACACCATTTCTCTTTCCACAACATTGTCCTGATCTGCCCAGAGAATCCGTTATTATCTAGTTTTATGTTCGATTTCAAGCATCTCTGGTAGTTTTTCCAGTTAGTGCATTTTTCAGGTTGGAAGGGCAACAATCCATACATCAAGGAAATCACATCCTAGTGCAAAAGGCGTCAAACAGTATCCAATTAGGCATGGAACGCAAGCTTAAAATGAATCAATTTTGAGAGGTGGAAATTGTTTTCTACGTTCCGATTGTTCTTTGTGAAAAGGGGCACCACTGGAGAACAAGGAAAACAAAAGGCAGAGAATGTCAGTTCATGAGTGTGATCGAAGATTGCCCTGGAGTGTGGGTTCATTACATAGAAAATAGGTGCAGGAGTAGGCCATTCGGCCCTTCGAGCCTGCACCGCCATTCAATATGATCATGGCTGACCATCCAACTCAGTATCCCGTACCTGCCTTCTCTCCATACCCCCTGATCCCTTTAGCCACAAGGGCCACATCTAACTCCCTCTTAAATATAGCCAATGAACTGGCCTCAACTACCTTCTGTGGCAGAGAATTCCAGATTCACCACTCTCTGTGTGAAAAAAAACGTTCTCATCTCGGTCCTAAAAGTCTTCCCCCTTATCCTTAAACTGTGACCCCTTGTTCTGGACTTCCCCAACATCGGGAACAATCTTCCTGCATCTAGCCTGTCCAACCCCTTAAGAATTTTGTAAGTTTCTATAAGATCCCCCTCAATCTTCTAAATTCCAGCGAGTACAAGCCGAGTCTATCCAGTCTTTCTTCATATGAAAGTCCTGCCATCCCAGGAATCAATCTGGTGAAGCTTCTCTGTACTCCCTCAATGGCAAGAATGTCTTTCCTCAGATTAGGAGACCAAAACTGTACGCAATACTCCAGGTGTGGTCTCACCAATGCCCTGTACAACTGCAGCAGAACCTCCCTGCTCCTATACTCAAATCCCCTCGCTATGAATGCCAACATACCATTCGCTTTCTTCACTGCCTGCTGCACCTGCATGCCTACTTTCAATGACTGGTGCACCACGACACCCAGGTCTCGCTGTATCTCCCCTTCTCCTAATCGGCCACCATTCAGATAATAGTCTGCTTTCCTGTTCTTGCCACCAAAGTGGATAACCTCACATTTATCCACATTATACTGCATCTGCTATGCATTTGCCCACTCACCTAACCTATCCAAGTCGCGTTGCAGCCTCCTAGCAACCGCCTCACAGCTAACACTGCCCCCCAGCTTCGTGTCATCTGCAAACTTGGAGATGTTGCATTCAATTCCCTCGTCCAAATCATTAATATATATTATAAATAGCTGGGGTCCCAGCACTGAGCCTTGCGGTACCCCTCTAGTCACTGCCTGCCATTCTGAAAAGGACCAGTTTATTCCTACTCTTTGCTTCCTGTCTGCCAGCCAGTACTCTATCCACGGAAGTGGCGGTGCCTAACGGCTGCGGCTCGCTAGCAGTCTGTTCGTCTTTTTTCCTTTTCTTTTGTTGTGTATCGGTGTTGGGATGTTTTTTTTTTTTTTTTGGTTGTGTATGTGTGGGGGGTGGTGGTGTGGGTGGGGGGGGTGTGGGGGGGGGGGGGGGGGTGGGGTGGGGGAAACCTTTCTCTTTTAGGTCTCTTCCTCACGGCGCGGGTTGCGGCTCGGCCGCGGGGCCTTCCATCGCCCGGTGCGGCTCGGCCGCTGGACTTAACAGTGCCCGGTGCGGCTCGGCCGCTGGACTTAACAGTGCCCTGTGCGGCTCGGCCGCGGGGCGCAACATCGCCCGGCGCGGCTCGGTCGCGGGGCCCAACATCGCCCGGCGCGGCTCGGCCGCGGGGCCTAACATCGCCTGGTGCGGCTCGGCCGCGGGACTTTACATCGCCCGGCGCGGCTCGGCCGCGGGACTTTTCATCGCTGGTGCGGCTCGGCCGCTGGACTTAACATCGCCCGGTGTAATTTCGTTCGGTACCTTGGTACCGAATGACAAATAAAGCTCTGTTGTTGAACTGTTGAATACTGAACCCACAATACCGTGTGCTTTAAGTTTGCATACTAATCTCTTATGTGGGACCTTGTCAAAAGCCTTCTGGAAGTCCAGATATAACACATCCACTGGTTCTCCCTTATCCACTCTACTAGTTACATCCTCAAAAAGTTCTATAAGATTCGTCAGACATGATTTACCTTTCATAAATCCATGCTGACTTTGTCCAATGATTTCACCACTTTCCAAATGTGCTGCTATCCCATCTTTAATAACTGACTCTAGCATTTTCCCCACTACCGATGTTAGACTAACTGGTCTGTAATTCCCTGTTTTCTCTCTGGGGCTAAAGTGGGGTTACATTAGCTACCCTCCAATCCTCAGGAACTACTCCAGAATCTAAAGAGTTTTGAAAAATTATCACTAATGCATCCACTATTTCTGGGGCTACCTCCTTAAGCACTCTGGGATGCAGCCTATCTGGGATGCAGCCTATCTGGCCCTGGGGATTTATCAGCCTTTAATCCATTCAATTTACCTAACACCACTTCCCGACTAACCTGGATTTCACTCAGTTCCTCCATCTCATTTGACCCCCGGTCCCCTGCTATTTCCAGCAGATTATTTATGTCTTCCTTAGTGAAGACAGAACCAAAGTAGTTATTCAATTGGTCTGCCATGTCCTTGTTCCCCATGATCAATTCACCTGTTTCTGACTGCAAGGGACCTACATTTGTTTTAACTAATCTTTTTCTCTTCACATATCTATAAAAGCTTTTGCAGTCAGTTTTTATGTTCCCTGCCAGTTTCCTTTCATAATTTATTTTCCCTTTCCTAATTAAGTCCTTTGTCCTCCTCTGCTGGACTCTGAATTTCTCCCAGTCCTCTGGTAGGCTGCTTTTTCTTGCTAATTTGTATGCTTCATCTTTTGTTTTGATACTATCCCTAATCTCCCTTGTTAGCCACGGATGCACTACCTTCCCTGATTTATTCTTTTGCCAAACTGGGATGAACAATTGTTGAAGTTCATCCATGCGGTCTTTAAATGCCTTCCATTGCATATCCACCGTCAACCCTTTAAGAATCAATTGCCAGTCTATCTTGGACAATTCACGTTTCATACCCTCAAAGTTACCTTTCTTTAAGTTCAGAACCGTTGTTTCTGAATTAACTAAGTCACTCTCCATCCTAATGAAGAACTCAACCATATTATGGTCACTCTTGCCCAAGGGGCCACACACATCAAGACTGCTAACTAACCCTTCCTCATTACTCAATACCCAGTCTAGAATGGCCTGCTCTCTCGTTGGTTCCTCTACATGTTGGTTTAGAAAACTATCCCGTATACATTCCAAGAAATCCTCTTCCTCAGCACCTCTGCCAATTTGATTCACCCAATCTATATGTAGATTGAAGTCACCCATTATAACTGTTTTACCTTTGTTGCACGCATTTCTAATTTCCTGTTTGATGCCATCCCCAACTCTACTACTACTGTTAGGTGGTCTGTACACAACTCCCACTAGCGTTTTCTGCCCCTTAGTGTTTCGCAGCTCTACCCATATCGATTCCACATCCTCCAAGCTAATGTACAAGAAAATAACTGCAGATGCTGGTACAAATCAATTCATTCACAAAATGCTGGAGTAACTCAGCAGGTCAGGCAGCATCTCGGGAGAGAAGGAATGGGTGACGTTTCGGGTCGAGACCCTTCTTCAGACTGATGTCGGGGGTGGGACAAAGGAAGGATATAGGTGGAGACAGGAAGATAGAGGGAGATCTGGGAAGGAGGAGGGGAAGGGAGGGACAGAGGAGCTATCTGAAGTTGGAGAAGTCGACGTTCATACCACCGGGCCGCAAACTGCCCAGGCGAAATATGAGGTGCTGCTCCTCCAATTTCCAGCGGGCCTCACTATGGCACTGGAGGAGGCCCATGACAGAGAGGTCAGACTGGGAATGGGAGGGGGAGTTAAAGTGCTGGGCCACCGGGAGATCAGTTGCGTTAATGCGGACCGAGCGCAGGTGTTCAGCGAAGCGATCGCCGAGCCTGCGCTTGGTTTCGCCGATATAAATAAGTTGACATCTAGAGCAGCGGATGCAATAGATGAGGTTGGAGGAGGTGCAGGTGAACCTCTGTCTCACCTGGAAAGACTGTTTGGGTCCTTTGATGGAGTTGAGGGGGAGGTAAAGGGACAGGTGTTGCATCTCGTGCGGCTCCAAGCTAATGTCCTTCCTTTCTATTGCTTTAATCTCCTCTCTAACCAGCAACGCTACCCCACCTCCTTTTCCTTTCTGTCTATCCCTCCTGAATATTGAATATCCCTGGATGTTGAGCTCCCAGCCTTGGTCACCCTGGAGCCATGTCTCCGTAATCCCAACTATATCATATTCATTAATAACTATCTGCACATTCAACTCATCCACCTTATTACAAATGCTCCTTGCATTGAGACACAAAGCCTTCAGGCTTGTTTTTACAACACTCTTACTCCTTATACAATTATGTTGAAAAGTGGCCCTTTTTGATTTTTGCCCTGGATTTGTCTGCCTGCCACTTTTACTTTTCACCTTGCTACCTATTGCTTCTACCCTCATTTTACACCCCTCTGTCTCTCTGCTCATGCTCCCATCCCCCTGCCACATTAGTTTAAATCCTCCCCGACAGCACTAGCAAACACTCCCCCAATTACTTTAGGGACAAGAGTACTTCTGCATATATTCCCACATAAATTAAATGCTGTTGGGACAAGTTGCCCTTTGGAATGACAAGCTTCTTGGGCTAAATATTATGTTCTCATCATGTGCTTATGAATTTCTATGTAACACTATAAATATTGTGTCATTAATATTCTGGTGCAGTTGAAAGCTAGTTCTGTAGTAAGGAAATTATCAACGATTCAATAATAGTTTTAGGCATTTAACAGAGAACGGGTTGAAAACCTCACGTTGTTGGGTAGCATTAGTGAAGAAATAAAAGCCAGGTCAGGTCCAAGACGTTGGAACATTTTAGAGAGAGGGACCAGCAGGCTTCAATGAAGTGGGAATTTTTTCCTTGAAAATAATTATTTCTGTATACATGCACTACTTTCAGATCTTCACCGACCTGCATGTTGTGAGAGCTTTCTTCAGTGGCTGTAGCTTCCAGTTCTCCAGAGGACATGGGAGTTTTCAGGGTCTGCAGGAAAAGGGCAGCTCTCTTCTTGCGTTCAGCCTGCAGCTGCCTCTCTTTGCATTCTTTTGAAGCCTGTGCAAGCTTCTCCCGTGCAGCTGCTGCCAGTCTGTCCTCCAGCCTCTGCTTCGCTGCACACAGCAACACAAAACACCAACTATGTTACATGCACTCATACAAAGGCAAAGGTACATGACTCCAACATTTAGCAGCAAGCCTAGAATTCATTATACAGTTTTTAAATACATGTTGATATAACACTTGAACGTAGTTTGCATACATGGCTCCACTTTGAAAGGAAGAGCTGGCATTGGTGGAACAAAACTAAGCTCTAGATTCAAAATATTAGTTTAGTTTAACTTCTTTGCCACATAATAGGACTATAATTAAATTTAAAGCAAATATTTATGTACGCCAGCAGTTCAATCGCCAAATATATGTATCTTAAATTAGTTATGTACATTTGCATTTCATTACAGATTGTTAACATTTTAGTAATCATTTGATTAAAAGGCTTAATGCCAGAGAACCGATTTCTACATTTCTGCATAAAATTGCAATCGGCAAGTATAAACTTGAGTTGACACAAGAAACTACAAGTACTGCTATACAGGGAAAAAAACGTGATGGATTAATGGCGATAAAGTGATGAATTAATGAGAAGACGAGGCAATAACAAGTTAGTCACAGTGAGGTATTTGGTAGAATCTACACTCAACTATCAGCAAGACTGTTGGTTAGTCCTCTAAGTAGCAGTCTCCAAAAGCATTAAAACTACAAACTGGATACTGATTCTGGATGTTTATGAGCTTATCCAGTAGAGAACATTCTGGAATATACCCCTGTACTTCAGCAAGCTTCGTTTGAACCTCCAATGCTGTGACGGAGAATGAATCTCCAATGCTGTGACGGAGAATGTTTTTTATCTGCTAATTTGATGAGACTGTTCCGATTCTTGGTCAGTGCAAACTAGTTAAAATAAATGATGTCAACCTTCCAACACCTGTGTCTTACACATATAGGGGGGAAACCGGAGAAACAAGGAACCGCAGATGCTGGTTTACAAAAAAAGATACAAAGTGCTAGAGTAACTCAGTGGATCAGGCAGTACGTCTGGAGAATGTGGATAGGTGATGTTACTGGTCGAGACCCTTCTTCAGATCATTTAGTGGGTAGGGGAAGAGGAAAGCTGGAAGAGAGGAAGGGCAGGACAAAGCCTGGTGCATGATAGCGGGTTGGTTACAGGTGAGGGGTTGTTTCATATTTCAGATCGGGACCCGTTTCAGATAAACAGACCTTCAGCCTACCCATCTGATGCCCATCATCGGGCATCTAGCTACACTACGCCCATTTGCCGGCACTCAGCCCGTGGGCTTCTCACACGTGTGCCTCACCGCTATGTTTAGTGCCCACTTAAGTGAGAGCTTTGTCAGGGCAACTCCTTGGCTGTTCCAGAAGTGAAATATTCAAGATGTACAGTAAAATGACATTAGGCAAAATTGTCTTGTTGTCTCACATATTCCTTTCATCGGTTTTGTCCCTAGATGGCATTGCAATGTGTAATGTTGTGCCCAGCTCAGGCTGAGGGGTTGCAAACACTAACATGCTTGACTCTCAACTGGCAGCCAAAATGACCAAACAAGCCAGATCTACGAAAACAGTGTTGATGCAACACAGCAAGAATGAAATTAAACAGAGTACCCAGCATTGATTTAGGCAATGGATCCAATCATTCCCAAAATGTTCCCACGCCCTAATGAAAGACAAAGCACTCCATATGGACGTTGTGGTACTGATGTCTGAATTTGAAAAGATGTCCCATCAAGTAATCAAGCAATGATGTATCAATAAACTATACTTTAAAGATACTACGGCAGATTCACCAATTACAATCCTTGGGAACATTAGGAGAGCAGATTCACTGGATGTGTTGGCATAATCATATTTACAGAGAAGCAAATATCCTTGGTAGTCTTCACTAGTGATATCAGAGCCCTTGGGTTCAGATCAAACACAGGTAAGGAACCTTCTCCTGATGATCACCTATTGTTCTCCCTCCACAGATACTCAGCCAGAATTAGAAGCAGCAGAAGAGCAATGTCACTAAAGTTACGTTGGATGGGCTCATTTAATTCCTATTATCTAGGGGGGCATGGCAATACCACAACTGACTGAGCTTGTTAGGAAGAGATGGAGAAAGATGTCTGAATGGTCTCAAGACAAGCAATGAGAGAATTAATGAGGAATAAACCAATTTAATCTCATTAATCTATTTGCTAAAGATGTCTTCCTCCATAGCAACATTTGCTGGACTGACTGCCCAATGATCATAGTCACATAACATGGAAACAGACCCTTCAGCCCAAATGGTCCACGCTGACCCAAGATGTCCCATCTAAGGTAGTGCCATTTGCCAGCATTTAGCCCATATCCTGTTAAACCATTCCTATCCATGTACCTGTCCATATGACTTTTAAATGTTATTATTGTACCTGCCACAACTACCTCCTTCAGCAGCACATTCCATACACCCACCACTGTGTGGAAAAATTTGCCCCTCAGGTTCCTTGTAAATCTTTCACCTGTCATCTAACATCTACGCCCTCCAGTTCTTCATTCCCCTACACTGGGAAATGGGCATGTTGGAAACCAACACAGAGTCATCTCCAGGTTTCAGCTCATTCTGACTTGGACACGAATCACTGTTCCTTCATGTGACCGAATCAAAAGCCTGGAAGATCGCACCCACAGGCAACAGAGGAACCCAAGCAGCAGAAAAAGTGTGGAGGCTCAGGGCAGTGGCTCGTTACCACTTTAAGAACAATTATAGAGAGGTTTCAAACATCGGGTTTGCTAGCAAGCAGCATTCAAAAAATAAAAATATTAATTAGAAGCAAGGAGAAATCAAGATTAGATTAGGACACTTTTGTTATTTGATAGTTCCTTGTAGCATATTGCTGTGTAATAGGCATGCAATAAACCGTAGCTATTCATTGATTCATCGAGATGTACAGCATGGAGACTGGCCCTTCGGCCCAACTCATTCATGCTGACCAAGAATCCTATCTGTTAATCCCATACACTTGCGTTTAGATCATATCTTTCTAAACCTTCTCTGTCCAAATGTCTTTTAATGGTGTATTTGTGTGCAAATGTACTTCTTCTGGCAGTTCACTCCATATACTCACCACCCTTTGTGTGAAAAACATGCTCCTCGGGTCCCTTTTAAGGTGTACACGCGGGCGTTCACATAGGCCCCAACTGTGCCTGCCTTTTGTTGGTTGGACTGAACAGTCCTTAATCCAAACGTACTGGCTGATCTATTTTTTGCTCTCAGCCCCGTTCTCATGCCATCTCCCCGTAACCTTTGTTGCTCTTATTAATCAAGAACCTGTCAATCTTTGCTTTCAAAATACATATTGACTTGACCTCCACTACCATCTGCGGCAATGAATTCCACAGCTACATCACCCTCTGGCTAACGAAATCCCTCCTCATCACCATTCTAAAGGTACAAACTTGTATCCTGAAGCTGTCCTTTCCTGTTAAGGAGTCTCCTAGTACTGGAAACATCCTCTCCACATCCACTCTATCTAAGCCCTTCATTATTTAGTAAGACTCAATGAGGCCCCTTCCCCCCCCCACTTTAATTCTTCTAAACTCCAGCGAGTACAGGCTCAAAGCCATCAAACGCTCCTCATCTGCTAACCAAGCATCCTTGGCATCATGACCACTATCCACATCCCTCAGAATTTTGTAAACCTCAGTCGCCTTCACTCCAAAGGAAACAGTTCCAGCCGACTAGTCTCTCTGACGAGCAATCCTTGAGGACAGCCTTGCCAATCCTTTCTGTACTCTCCCTAGCTTATTCACATTCTTTCAGTAGTGTGGTGACCAGAACGGCTCTACCATTCAGTGTTTAGAATACTTCAAATTTCCAATAGCAACAGATTTATTTTCATTATAAATTAATGCACCACACACAACAAAAGAAGGCTTGATAAATAGTTGTTGTGCACTAGCATTTTCCTATCTCATTAAGTGCATGAACGTGAAAGCAATTTCTCTCGAGGTCAAGATTCAAAATTGGCTGCTGTCTTTCATCCCTGCTGGTGCAATGTGCAGGCAATAGAGACAATGAACCTGAAATCTGTAAAAACCCATTGGAAATACATTTCCAAAATAACCCCCCCCCCCCCCCCCCCAGTAGCTGTCCAACTCTTTTTGAGCAACATGCTTAAATGTTTTCATCACCTTACATGTCATGAATCACATCGGATCAATGAGTGAAACATTTTTCACTTTAACGCCCCTTTGTACCCATGTGCCAAGCTTCACATCTGTAAGCACTAATCCTCAACATGTCTGCAAGTCTATTTACCTTATCTAAAGCAGTCATGAGTTTGCATACACCTATCAAATGTCCGCTCAACCTTAGAGTAGCAGTTGAGCCTTTTTTTTACAAAAAAGACACAAAGTGCTAGAGTAACTCAGCAGGTCAGGCAGCATCTCTGGAGAACAGGCAGCATCTCTGGAGAACAGACAGCATCTCTGGAGAACATGGATATGTCCACTCAACCTTCTCTGTTCCAAACAGAATAACTTCAGCTTTTCCAATTTTACCTTTCAGCCAAATATCACTCTTCCTTAGAACCATTCAGGTTTTTGCAACTTCTCTAAAATTGAATAAAGGAATATTACAGCAAAATAAATCAATAATGATTGCCATTTCCATCTTTACTTTCTGCACCACTTAGTACCAATTCACAATATAAATAGTGTTCAATGGGGGAAATGGGTGCAGCTCAATAACTTAAATGGACGCTGATGTTTTCAAACAATTAGTCTCGAAAATTTCATATTTCAATTTGTAAACATCGCAGATCAATCAGTATAATCATTTGAGTGCATAAAAATCTAATTTGCTGCAGAAAACTAATGCAGCTCCTCCATAATTCGACAACACAATAGGGTTGAGAATGTTCCCGCAAAGCTGGTAAAAACTGCAATTTATGTTCTACAGCACGGAATGCATAAGTAAATGAAAACAAAAGCCAGGCTTCATAAACCATGAGAGAGCATTAGAGCCTGAAGTCACTGGCTTCCGAATAGAGATGCCTTCAGATAGCCCTTGCTTTCTCTCTCCATCCCCTCCCCCTTCCAAGTTCTCCCACTCGTCTTACTATCTCTAACTACATTCTATCTTTGACCCACCCCCCTCCCCTGACATCAGTCTGAAGAAGGGCCTCGACCCAAAATGTCACCCATTCCTTCTCTCCAGAGATGCTGCCTGACCTGCTGAGTTACCCCAGCAATTTGTGTCTCAAGTAAAACTGAGCTGTGTATTTGGCATTAATCCAAAAAACATGCCTCTGCGTTTTCTTTCGAAGAACTAAAGCCTCCTCAACAGTTGAGTGGGTTGATCAGAGCCACAGGCATTAAGATTTTGCCTGTCGATTCAGCATTAGCTGAATAATACCAGTCCAATGAAACAGGGATTCCATTGCTTACGCGGACCACGGTTTAATGGCTGCTATTCCTGAAGTTTACGGTGCAGAACCTTCAACGCTTCAGTTCATGACATCAAGAGGACTAGACCAGTGGATCAAAACACAACTTGATGAATGTATCACGCAATCCATAAATAAATCATCTGCAAACACACTTTCACTTCTCACTCTGTTATTGGATAAGTGTAGACCTGTAAGCATTTTACATTCAGCTGAAGTTAAAGCCTCAGACATTCAAATTCGCAACTCTTGAAGTTAAACATCACAAAAATAAATCCGGCTTCGGGTTGATCCAAGTTTGCAATTCAAACTGTTTTCATTTACATCAGTGGCTGCAGACATTTACACACATTTGTACGGGACAATTAGACTGCCAGAATATATTCTCAATGGAACAAAGCATGCTTTGGGCTTTCCATCTGGCTTTGCAAGCAGAGTTTGATTGCCTCCTCACTTACAGTGCCCTCCATAATGTTTGGGACAAAGACGCATCATTTATTTATTTGCCTCTGTACTCCACAATTTGAGATTTGTAATAGAGAAAAAAAAAATCACATGTGGTTAAAGTGCACATTGTCAGATTTTAATAAAGGCAATTTTTATACATTTTGGTTTCACCATGTAGAAATTACAGCAGTGTTTATACATAGTCCCCCCCCCCATTTCAGGGCACCGTAATGTTTGGGACACATGGCTACACAGGCGTTTGTAATTGCTCAGGGATGTTTAAATGCCTCCTTAATGCAGGTATAAGGGAGCTAGTCTTTCCTCCAGTCTTTCCATCACCTTTGGAAATTTTTATTGCTGTTCATCAACATGAGGACTAAAGTTGTGCCAATGAAAGTCATAGAAGCCATTATGAGACTGAGAAACAAGAATAAAACTGTTAGAGACTTCAGCCAAACCTTAGGCTTACCAAAATCAACTGTTTGGAACATCATTAAGAAGAGAGCACTGGTGAGCTTACTAATCACAAAGGGACTGGCAGGCCAAGGAAGACCTCCACAGCTGATGACAGAAGAATTCTCTCTATAATAAAGAAAATTGTCCGACATTAGAAACACTCTTCAGGAGTCAGGTGTGGATTTAATGACCAATGACCACTGTCCACAGAAGACTTCATGAACAGAAATACAGAGGCTACACAGCAAGATGCAAACCACTGGTTAGTCGCAAAAACAGGATGGTCAGGTTACAGTTTGCCAAGAAGTACTTAAAAGAGCAACCACATTTCTGGAAAAAGGACTTGTGGACAGATGAGACGAAGATTAACTTATATCAGAGTGATGGCAAGAGCAAAGTATGGAGGAGAGAAGGAACTGCCCAAGATCCAAAGCATACCACCTCATCAGTGAAACACGGTGGTGGGGTGTTGTGACCTGGGCATGTATGGCTGCTGAAGGTACTGGCTCACTTAAAGCAGTCATTGCATGTAAAGGATATGCAACAAAATACTAAACATGACTACTTCCATTTACATGATATTGCTGTGTCCCAAACATTATGGTGCCCTGAAATGGGGGACTATGTATATAAACTGCTGTAATTTCGACATGGTGAAACCAAAATGTATAAAAATGGCCTTTATTAAAATCTGACAATGTGCATTTTAACCAAGTGATTTTTTCTATTACAAATCTCAAATTGTGGAGTATAGAGGCAAATAAATATATGATGGGTCTTTGTCCCAAACATTATAGCGCACACTGTACTTCTCAAAGCATGACAAATACAAACACATAGGATGCCAGCTGTTCAACTACAGATGAGTAAACTTTAAAGGAACATTCACAGACTACTACTGTTTCGCATTACAATTTTATAAATGATGCATATGGATTATTGAAATGTAGAAACAAAGAGCTGTAGATGCTGGTTAATACACAAAAGGACATAAAGTGCTGGAGTAACTCAGCCAGCCAGGCAGCATGTCAGACGGGCGGCACTGTGATGCAGCAATAGAGTTGCTGCCTTACTGCCAGAGACCCGGGTTTGATCCTGACTACGGGTGCTGTCTGTATGGAGTTTGGGTGCGTTCTCCCTGTGACCTGCGTGGGCTTTCTCCGGGTGCTCCGGTTTCCTCCCACATTTCAAAGACATGCAAATTTGTAGGTTAATTGGCTTCAGTAAAATTGTCCCTAATGTGTAGGATAGTGTTAGTGTATGGGGTGATCACTGGTTGGCACCAACTCGGTGGGTCAAAGGGCCTGTTTTTGCACCAAAGTCTAGAGAACACGGATAGGTGATATTTCAAGTAGAGACCCTTCTTCACACTGATTGTACGGGGTGGCAATGAACAGAAATGTACATTGTGTATTACCACCACCTGAGGACACAATAACCAAACTTACTGCACTCAAGCCTAACTGTATTTAACGAGACCATCTCCACCAAACTCTTAAATAAAACATCTGATGAGGTCCTCGCCCAAGAGGTGTTTCCCTCTCTAGTGATTCCACTTGATGTGTGCATATTTCCATCATTTTCCAACATTCTTCACAACTTGAATCTGAAATCTAAGTAACGATACCATCCAGATGACTACACATAACGCAGGCCAGGGGGCAGGGAGGGATGTCTGCGTTCCTTGAAGATGGCCTGTATCACTACATTCATGTAACACGAAGCTACATCATCTTCGCATGCAATTGAAGAAAAAATAAGCTATGTTGATTCACTTTATTTGCCAAAAATTCACTGAGAGTGAATTTTAGTCTGCATCTCAAAACTGTGGATAGTTTGAGTTTTGAATTCTGTAAAGACGACATGCCGTTACCACTAATGGGGGGGGGCTTGCATAGACTCTGCAGCAAACGAATAGAAACGGGAACTTCAGAAGCTAGTTTACATCAAAAGGACAAAAAGTGCTGGAGTAGCAGGTCAGGCAGCCTTCTTCACACCTGACCCAAAATGTCACCTATACCTGTTCTGTTGGGTCCTGACCCA
Source organism: Rhinoraja longicauda (assembly GCF_053455715.1). NCBI lineage: Eukaryota > Metazoa > Chordata > Chondrichthyes > Rajiformes > Arhynchobatidae > Rhinoraja > Rhinoraja longicauda. The sequence goes on from NC_135977.1 coordinate 1,092,769, forward strand.
AAACGTCACCTATACCTGTTCTGTTGGGTCCTGACCCAAAACGTCACCTATACCTGTTCTCTGGAGATGTTGCCTAGCCAGCTGAGATATTCCAGCACTCTGTGAAACATCACCTATCCATGTTCTCCACAGATGCTGCCTGACCCGCTGAGTTACTCCATCACTCTGTGAAACGTCACCTATCCATGTTCTCCACAGATGCTGCCTGACCCGCTGAGTTACTCCAGCACTGCCCAAACATAGGGAGCATTGGTAGGTATATTTCTTACACCAGATAAAGGAAACACAGACTGCCAGACATTTTTTATGGAAAAAATTACGTTACTTTGAATACTGAATTCAAAACCGACACGCAGCAATTACCCAGTAGGATTTTTTTCTTTTGTTCAGATTTCCAATATCTGTTATTTTCAGATTTCGCAACATAGCAATTTGGTTCTCTATATTTGAATTATTGTGAATTAGTTATGGATTTGTTAGCAGGTGTCGGAAATCCCTGCTGCAGACCATAAGAGCACTAAATCCAATTAAGAGTTTAGGTTCACTTCATTAGCATTCTCAGGGAGGATCACTTTGGGAGATGGCATTCTGTCATGAAGAAAATCGTTAGAACTTGTACTATTGATATATGTCAATGCTGTACGATTCCTTTGTTCAAATAGTGCCCCATCTTCAAATAATTAAGAGGTTGGAGAAATACATTTTTTTGTCGAGCCCCTCTTACTTGCTGGAATTGAGAGCATTATTCAACTTGTTAAATATGACGCCAGTGAAGCAACCAGTCTAAGGGTTTCCCCATGAGATGCCTCAGCGACACCCTAACTAACAATCTAATGGGCACAACACATATCAAACAAAAGTACTTGGAAAACCTGGGTTTCACTATCAGTATGAAGCAGGGAGCTGAGGACAAGAATGTGGAACCATGAGGGCCGGAGCCCATTTCTGAAGACAATCACTGGGGAATATGAACAAAAAGGTAATATGAACAATGATAGGAATAGGAATATGAACAAAAGGTAATCAGCGGCCTTTTATACAAATAGAAATTAATTCCAAAATGTAATGTTCCTGCCCATCTTTTTAACTTTTTACTGCATAAATGTATTCACATAAAATGATCCTATTGGCAAAAATGGCTAATATATATGTCCCTATTTCCGGAACAAAATGTGGCTTTGTAGATCCACTTTGGAGAAGAGTAGTTAGATGGACTGTTTTCACCGAAGCATCAGAGGTTGAGGGAAGACTTGATGGAAGTTTGTTGATTTATGAGCCACAGATAGGAAAGGCAGAACCTTTACCCCAGGATGGAAATGTAAAGTAATGAAGGGCATAGCATCAATGTGAGAGGAGAAAAGATTGAAGACGATGTGCAGGATAAGGTTTTTGTTTTGCATGGTAGTCGGTGCCTGGAACGTGCTGTGCTGTGCTGCCAGGGGTGGTGGTGGAAGCAGATGTAATAGTGACGTTTAAGAGGCTTTTAGATAGGCACATGGATACGTGGGGAATGGAGGGATATGGATCATGTCCAGGCAGAAGAGATTAGTTTAATTTGGCATCTTATTTGGCACAGACATCATCGCCAAAGGGGCCTGTCACAGGGTTATTCTGTTCTATGTTCTAGATGCTATCTCCTGTTTTAAACTTGCAATTTATTTTATTCAATGAGGTAATGCTGAGCATTCGTGGAAACTGAAGAGAACGGTGCAAAGTAAAACTGGGGGGGAAAAGCAACACAGACTTTTCAAATAATGTCACTTTGAAGGTCTGCAATCAGTTCTTGACATTATCCTGGGGGAGAAAGAAAAATCACTTCACTGCATTCACACAGTAAGGTTGGATTATTAAGCATGGTTAGACTATCAAATAGATAAAGTTCACCAGTCTCAAAATCAAAAATATCTTCATTTTCTGCATGGCTTTTGAGAATAGCATTTGGATAGGATGCCCTGCTGGATGTAACAATTGCCCCTGATTACTGTCATTCAGAACCAATGAAAAGCACAAAGCCCCAGAGAGAACAGATGGAATGCCAAATATACAATCCTGCAGCCAATCAACTTGTCTCTGCTTTAGGAATTGCAAAATTCATACTGGGACAAAACAGTCCAATTAATCTTACAAATAGCAAGCTAGAAAACTCCAGGAAAAAGCGCAGCGATTTGCAGAGTTTACTGCCAATTACAATTTCAAATTGGGCAAAATCACTGAATAAAATTCGAGCAATACCAATTATTTCTCAGCAAAGAACTACATTCCCAACATCAAGCCTGAAACTTAAATATATTGCATGCAGAAGCCGAGTCTAGACCTACCACTGACTAAATGACTCCATTTCCTGGATGCACTCATTTTATGGGAGAACAAATACAGAAATCACAGCATAACAGCACAGCCATCTTGATAAGATAAAGGCCTGTGCACTTACCCCATGCTAGTGATACAATGGTTCTCATTTCAGTGTATCGCCCTCAATGTGCAAAATGCTCAAGGAAAAACTTGTACTGGTTTTGCAAAAGTCAGCGTGCATAGCAGATATCACTAACAGAATGACCTTTTATATAACATTACCCGGTGGCAAGGTAGCACATTGGTAGAGTTGCTGCCTCACAGCGCCAGAGACCCGGGTTCAACCCCGACTACGGGTGCGGTCTGTACGGAGTTTGTACGTTCTCTCGTGACCGTGGGGGTTTTCTCCGGGTGCTCCGGTTTCCTCACACACTCCAAAGACGTACAGGTTTGTAGGTTAATTGGCTTGGGTAACATTGTGAACTGTACCTAGTGTGTAAGATGGTGCTAGTGTGCAGGGATCGCTGGTCAGCACGGACTCGGTGGGCTGAAAGGTCTGTTTCCACGTTGCATCTTTAAACTAAACCTGGTTCAACTATATCCTCTGGCAAGTCATTCCATTTACCCTCGGGTTCCTATTAAATCTTTCCCCTTTCACCATAAACCTGTGTCATCTGGTGTCTTTTTGTAATGAAGAACCACAGATCATTCAATCCCTCGATTCCTTTACAATCCATGACTCTGTCTCATGAACTCAGCCACTGAGCCTCCACAGACCCCTTGGGTAGAGAATATCTAAAGATTCAAGGAAGTTTCTTGTTATTCAGGCCCAAGTCCTGATGCAAGGTCTCGACCCTAATCATTGACTATCCCTGCTGCCTGACCCGCCGGCCGAGATCCTCTAGAAGTTTGCCATTTGCTGAATGGCCAACCCTGTATAACCACCGTCACTCCTGGTTCTCGGCACCGAAACTGGGGGAACATCATCTTGGCATTTACCTCAGTCAACTCTGTTTCAACAAGATGACCTTTCAATCTTCAAAAACCTAGAGAGAATATGGCCAGTCTGCCCTGAGCTCCCTCTCCCAAAGCATCAGGTGCTGGAGAAACTCAGCTGGTCAGGCAGCATCTGTGGAAGGGATGGACAGACAAATACCCTCGTATTTATCCATGTTATACAGTATCTGACCACTCTCTCAATCTGTGTTGGAAGGAACTGCAGATGCTGGTTTATACCGAAGATAGAAGATAGACAGGTGAAGTTTCAGGTCTGGACTTTTCTTCAGACTGACCAGATGCTGCCTGACCAGCAAAATTTCTCCAGTAATTGTGTTTTGCTCAAAATCCAGCATCTGCAGTCTCTTGCATAAACTCTTCTCTTTAGACTTTCGAGATATAGAGCAGAAACAGGCCCTTCGGCCCGCGCTGACCAGTGATCACCCCGTACACTAGCACTATCCTACACACTAGGCCCAGTGATCACCCCGTACACTAGCACTATCCTACACACACGAGAGACAATTTACAATTTTAACCAAAGCCAATTAACCTACAAACCTGTATGTCTTTGGAGTGCGGGAGGAAACTGGAGCACCCAGAGAAAACCCACATGGTCACAGGGAGAATGTACAAACTCCGTATAGACAGCACCCATGGTCAGGATCAAACCCTGGCGCTGTGAGGCAGCAACTCTACCGCTGTGTCATTGTGCAGCCCTCCTGGAACAGCCCACTCACCTGAAGATGATCCATTTATTCCTATTCTGTTTTCTGTCCATTTGCCAAACCAGAGTTCACATGTATTTTTTCTTCCAATTCCAAGTACTGTAATTTTGTTTAATAATGCTTCTGGTCAGCACAACAATACACCAGATACTGCTGCTGACTTTCCCAGGGCTTGATTGTGACTCTGGTGATGGTTGAGTGGGTGTTGCATGTTCTCCCTGGGATTGTGAGCTTTTTCCCTGCGTGCTCTGTCTTACTTTCACATCCCAAGGTTATGGTGGGAGCATAGTACAGTAGCACAAAGAATCAAAGGATAGTGGATGAACAACAGGAGGCATCAATTACAGGATCAAAGGGAAAATAAGGGGAGTGAGGGAGAGGTATATAACTGACTGTTCTACACGGACCAGAGGTTGGAATGGCCTCAATGGTGTAATAATTAAGTCATTTTATCAAAGGCTTTCTCAAAGTCGAAAAATGCATCATATCCTCTTCTAGTCTGCTGGTTATAACATCAAATAGCTCACGCAATTTTGCGATTTCCCTTTCATAAATCTACAATAACTGTGCACAATCCTATTATTATTCCTAAACGTTCTGTTACCATCTCCATAATGACAGACTCTAGCATTTTTCTTTCTAGTGCTGTCAGGCTAATTGGTTTCTAGCTCGCATTTTCTCTCGCCCTACTTTTTTTTTAAACATAATGGAATTATTTTGTTCTAAATTCTGATCTGTGGGAACAGTTGTATGAAATCTGAAATATTCTGGAGTGCTCCTAGACTCCTTGCTCTCCACTACTTGAAAGAAATGAAGTGGAGGGGGGAAGAGGAGAGGGATAATTTGACCAATATTTATAGCCGGGCCTATATTTATTCAGATAACAGCATGGCAGAAACTAATTTCTGCGTCACGGTGTGATTTCGCTGTGCACAAATGGGTATTTTATTATAACAGTGGCTCGTTGCTTCACCAGCCAAGTACTTTGGATTGCTCTGAAATTAGGAGGTGCAATATAAATCCAAGTCATCAGGACTCGCAAATGAAGCTCTCCATGGTCGATATTTAGAAATTCAGATCGTTTTAAAGGTTTGTTTTCAATGTCAGCATTCTAATGTAATCGCCTGCTACCTGTTCAAATGAGCCACTCCAAGGGACAAAGTAGTATTTCAATGCTTCTACATAAAGCAGAAGCTAGCTTGGACCTCTGCCCGCCTTTGGTAAAGCCATTCACCTCATTTCAGTCGACTGGCTCTGGGCACCCTCCAGTGGCCAGTATTTAGGAGTGAACCTTTTGAGAGTCATCATCGTTGAATTAATCCTGCCAGGAATTTGTGGAATTCTCTGCCACAGAAGGCAGTGGAGGCCAATTCACTGGATGAATTTAAAAGAGAGTTAGATAGAGCTCTAGGGGCTAGTGGAATCAAGGGATGTGGGGAGAAGGCAGGCACGGGTTACTAATTGTGGATGATCAGCCATGATATCAATGAATGGTGGTGCTGGCTCGAAAGGCCAAAAGGCCTCCTCCTGCACCTATTTTCTATGTTTCTATGAATTAGAGGAGATGAGCTTCAATGGGAGGCTGGACAAACTTCATTTTTTTCTCTCGAGAACACCAGAGGTTGTAGTGCGCCTTGATAAAAGTCTATTAAATTTGTTGAGGCATAGATAGGGTACACAGTCAGAACCTTTCTTCCCCTCAGGTGAAACTGTCAAAGGCTAGGGGGAATAGCATTACGGTGCGGGGGGGGGGGGGGGGGGGTAGTTTAAAAGACATGAGCACTGCGAGTGTGGTGGGCTCCTGGAATGTGCTACCTGGGGAGGTGGTGGAAGTGCAGGGTATAGCGGGATGTGGAGGGACATGGATCATGTGCATGATTAGTTTGTCTTGGCATCATGTTCAGCACGGACAATGTGGGCCTGTTGCTGTACTGCCCTTCTCTATGTGTGCTGTGGTCTTTCATCTGATGTCTACATGGACATATTGAACAGGAGTCAATGATCAGCCACTGCAAGTATAAAAACCCAAACAATTCCTCAGCACAATTCCAGTTGACATCAGATTGTACAACGCCACGTGAGATGACAGTGAGGGGGACACAGTGGCACAGCGGGTAGAGCCGCTGCCTCTAAGTGCTAGAGACCCGGGTCGATCCTGACCTCGGGTTGTGTCTGTGTGGAGTTTGCACGTTCCCCAGCCCCAGCCCCCCACCATGACAACATGGGTTTCCTCCCACGTCTCAAAGATGTGCAGGTTTGCCTGCTAATTGGCCTCTGCAGATTAACCCTAGTGTGTAGGGAGTGGATGAGAAAGTGGTTCAACATAGAACAAGTGGGAACAAGCGATCCATGGTCAGCATACCACCAGTGGGCTGAAGGACCGTTCCCACGCCGTGTCTCTAAACTAAACTAAGAATTTTGAAGCTGTACAATGGGAGAACATATATGAGCACAAGCCAGCACTGCTTAAGTATAGAGTGCACCACCTGCCAAACCACATACTGACCTGCCCCAGCAACCACTTGCTGCCTGCCCACCTGTGCTGCCCATTTGGCATTGCAGAATCCAGACAGGAGTGGATGCTTTTCTTTGTTCCAGAGGGAAGGTTCCAGTACGATAGACTTCTCTACCTTCACTGTTTGGCACCCCGGCAATACTTAAATATTTACCTTTGCTCAGCACTTTTAGCATAAATAACATGCTTGAACAATACTTCAGACTGAGCCACACAAGAATAGCAAGATAGATCTGTCAAAGAGAATAGTATTACACACAAGTTAAAATGATAACAGAGAGAAAAGGCTTAGGGCAAGAATATCAGAGTTTAGAGCACAGTCAGGGAGTACTGCTACCAATTGTGGAATAAAGACATCCAGAGATGCCCAGAATTTGAGCAGTCCAGGGGTCTTGGAGAGCACAGGAGGCCTGAGGAGGTAGGAAAGAGCAAGTCACTGAGGGATACTAAAATATATTTTGCCGAGAATCACCTTTTATTACTTGTCAAATCAATTGCCAACATCCCCATTACAATTTCAAATGCAAAAACTTTTTCTGGCCCAGTATATTGGGTTTGAAAATACACCTCAAGTTGTCCCTTCAAACCCCACGAGTTTAAATGACAAGCAGACGTTCAAATGCTGCATTTCTTTGTGGATTAATATAACGGGACTGAACCTCAGTCATTACTTAAATTTCAAAGATAGTGGTTTCAGGGCATTACTTAAAACGCCCGTCTCTTTTGCCACGAGCATTCGCTCAATCAATTCACACAACAGCAGTTCCATCATGTGAAGTCTAAACTGCACTGTTGATTTAATTAATACATTACCAGCCTGACATCTTACTAATAAATCCACCACTTTTTTATTTCGCAAGATTCCTTACATTTTTACTAGTACTTTTACAGATTGTATTTTTCAATGCCACCAAAGAAGAACAAGACCCTCTGGTTTTCTAGTGAAAGAGTCAAAGTCAATTTTTATTACAGAGTTGCTGTTCTTTAGGGATCACATTCCATGATTCTATTAACTGTCTGTGGAAGTCATAAATCACCCGTCTTAAGTTAAAAGGCAGTCCCACTATTCAACGCATGATGAATAGAGCAACACAAAAAAAAAACGCTATTCCATCTTATCAAAACATGTTTAGGATCATAGCAGATGGCATAAAAAAAATCCATCAGTTATAGCTAAACATCAACATTCAGTACAATTGTGTTGCAATTTCCAGCCTGCTACTCAGAGATACATGGACTGAAATACTGGAAAATATTTTATAGCATAAAATTAATGGAGTTTTGGATCGTGAGGAAGGTTGTTAACAGATAAAGCAGGGTAGAGATGAGTCAGAAATCTGGGGAGAGAAATGCAGATAGAGTTTAATCTAGGTGCTGCATTTAGGAAGGCCAAATGCAAGAGGAAAAGCTATGTACTAAAACTCTCATTTGTTTGTTTGTTTGTTTGTTCCTGAACTACAGCCAAAACTGTTCATGATAGCGCGGCAATTTTAGGCCCACCTTACTCACCGTCGTCCCTTTGATGTGAATGGGAGAAGTTTCATTGAAATCGGTGTTATATTTTTAAAGTTTTTCATATTTTAGAGCTTAAATCTATCTCCTAGGGAGGGAGGGGGGTGAAGGGAGGGGGGTGGAGGGGGAGGATAAGTGGGCTGAGGGGGGTGGTGTAGGGGGAGGGGAAGGAGGGGAGGGAGGGAGGGAGGGAGGGGGGGAGGGAGGGGGGAGGGAGGGGAGGGGGGAGGGGAGGGGGGAGGGGAAGGTGGAGGGGAGGAGAGGGTGCAGGAGGGGTTTGGGCCCAACGGGTCCACTTGAAGAAGGGTCTCAACCCGAAACGTCACCTATTCCTTCTCTCCAGAGATGCTGCCTGTCCCGCTGAGTTACTCCAGCATTTTGTGTCTACCTTCGATTTAAACCAGCATCTGCAGTTTTCTTTCCTCCAATACACTTCAATCTGGTCATCCGTCAGCCTCCAGTAATTGACATCTCCACCCTGGGGAGGGAAGATTCTGACTATATACAGAGGTTTAAGGTGAGAGAGAGGGAAATTTTAAAAGATATGTGCAAAGCAAAGCATGTATTTTTGTCACACAGAGAGAACGGTAGTTGCATGGAACTCGTGCTGAGGGAGGTGATAGATGCGCATAGAATAGTTTAAAGAGACATTCAGACGCACACATGAGCAGGCAGAGAATAAAGAAATAGGGACCACATGCAGGCAAATGAATTTAGTTAAATTGGCATCATGGTGGGCCAATGTAAAGCCCCACGTCTGTACTGCACACAACACTGCTCAAGGTGTAAAGCTCCAGGAGAAAACTATACATGCTTAAATTCTCAAAAAAAACTAACAAATATTAATAGCGTAGCACCTGATTAGCAGTGTTTCCAATTTATTTAGAGCTATAGAAATCTTATTTATGTTATGCAGTGGTTATCGGCTGTGGATTCATCTGTGACAATGATGATCGAACTGTGTAGATATCAACCTTAAATGAGGTTACCAACTGTCCCGTATTAGCCGGGACATCCCATATTTTGGGCTAAATCAGTTTGTCCCGTACAGGACCGCCCTTGTCCAGTATTGGCAGGGTTCCTCACTCCCAAATACGGGACAAAGGGTGACGTCACCGTCCCGCGCCCCACGTGACCTCACCCAGCCCCACGTCCCGCTCCACCAATGGCGGCCGCCCGGGCCGGGAGGCGGGTTGTGTAGCAACCGCTGGCTGGGTGAGGTCACGTGGAGCGGTGACGTCACCTTGTCCCGTATTTGGGAGTGAGGAAGTTGGCAACCCTAACCTTAAATAAAGCCTAGAACAAGTGGATTCTTACTTCTAATAAAACATGGAGCATGATGGAAAAGGTCAGTGGCCCCAGTGCACAACCCAATTATAACTACCAAACAAGAATGTTAATCAAAGGCACCATCAAAATGGTAGGGAACAATTGAAATGCTTAAACTGATGTCAAAGTTTTTTTTTGCAAAAGGGTTTCAAGGCAAATGGAGCAAGGGTGAGGAAACAAAGCTGCGGTTCATATCAACAAAGGTCCAATTGAATCATCAAACAGGTTCATGGGGCCACCAGGACTGTTCCGAAACCCATGTCGGAAATCATTAATTTCCAAAGATTTCTGGCCTTCATTTAATAGGAAACCAATAAAAGCGCTTAATGACAAGGTCCAGTACTTTGCAATCAGTGGTGAAAAAAATCAGTGCTGATCAATGATTTGGGGTGTAAACTTAGATTGGATGGACTTCCCCCATTTTAATGTTGGTTGCTATTCGGGGTCAGCTTCAAATGATTTAAATGACACAATCAAGGTGATTGAGCAGGAACTCTCAGACATCAATTCACAATGTAAAAACCTTGCCTTTACCAATATTTTAAACACTCTACAGAATGCCAAATAAGGGCGATGTTAAAAATGATTAAAAGTACAATTTTATCTGATTACGTAAAAATCCATAAACAAGATAGATGCAGTGTGGGAAGTTTGTTGACTGGTTGCATCGTGGTGTGTAGTTCAACACAAGAGGCTGCAGAGTGGTGGGCTCAGCTTGCTCCCTCATGGGCCTACCAACCATCAAAAGCATCTACACGAGGCTCTGCCTCAAGGAGGAAGCATCTACCACCAAGGATCCCCACCATCTGGACCACACCCTTCACTTGCTGCTACCATCAGACTACTGGTATCATAGGTCCCACACCAAGTGGCTCACAGACAGCTACCGTACTACGAACCATCAGACTCTTGAACTGACTTGCACAACCACAATCCAACCTCAGTAAAGGAGCAATACAGAGCAACTCTTACCCTATCAGCTTGTTTTCTAATTGTGTTTTTGCAATAAGGTCGTGTTTTTGCTAGGTTTTTGTTCACTGTTTGTATAATTTACATCTCGTAAGTTGTCTAAGTCAATGTGCCTGTGATAAAGCTGCAAGGTTTTCATTGTACCCGCGATTCATCGTATTGTGCATATGATAATAAACTCATCTCGAATAGTTTTATTAAACCCAAGGGTGGTTATTAAGTAGTACTAGTGGCTTGGTATGTCATTAAAAAAGCTCTCATTTCAAGCAATTTGCAACATTTTCAATATCTTCTATGGAACAAAACAGCTGAAATACCAATTCACATAGTTCTAGGCAATACGCTCACGGAAGTTGCCACAGATGCACCCTATGGATGGACAGAGAATCAGTAACAATTTCTGGATTTTCACATTTATTAGCACATGTCTGAGCTCCAGTACTTTCTATCAGCTTCACAGTGTGATGATGCCAATGCTGACAGTTTTCCCATCTTACAAAAGTAAAAAGCCTGGATCCAAATTAAATGTCAGAGGGTACAGGAGACTTCTTCACACAGTGGTGAGAGCCTGCACAATTGCTTCTATCAGAATTAGCGACCGAGACAGAAACGTTGTCAGCTTACAAAACCAGATTGGACAAGATAAAGGAAAATTAGTTGAGGTACAGGATAGGTAGAACTGACATTCATTATTTCCCCCCCCCCCCAACGTCGACAGATTCTGGCATTAACAATTTGGGCTGAAGCGACCTCTTGCATTTTTTTATGACTAACTAAATCTTCACCAAGTGTGGAAGAAAATATTAAAATCCTTTCTTACTACATTTTGATTGGAATTGAACAAGAAAGGGTGTGTGTATGTGGCAACTAGCATCTCTGGTTGACCAGGTACAGAAGAGGTTTGTGAGAATCGGCAAAATAACAATCAGACGCATTACCTCTTGTCTGGGAGTGTGTTGGAGGGTGGATGGTAAATGTAAACATGAAATAGTAGAGGAGATAATGAAGCTTGTTTTCCTTTGTGGGAAGTTACAGTAGACCACCCGCGCCCCCTACCACTAGTGGCATAGAAATGTTACTGGAAATGGGGGGCTTATGATTTGCTCGGAGAGGGGATGGTGGGGTGGTCTGCCTAAAAGGTGAAATAAAATAATGTCAAGATGCCCTTGTATTGTGTTTGTTTTGTATTAACCATCTGTTATTGAATAAGATGAACATAGATAAAAGGTATGTCATGACTAATGAAATAATTGGTCCCCATGTGGCAGATCGTATATTTTCGCATAGTTGTATCTAACAAAAAACAGAAGTTGTTTCTGCACAGTATCACTATCCGCTAATTCTGCTGCAACGTCTTCGCTTTTCATTTCCCTCTAAATTAATTTCTTCCACACCAAGTAAACATGATAGCATATCCAAGTAACACCTGAAATTTAATGTATTTTAATTGTTTTAATCTTGATTAGCAAAATGAACCTAAATTTAAAAAAAAACTAAAACTTCTAACATGCTACAATTTGATCATAATCTTGACTGTAAGAGAGTGGTTAGAAAATTAACATTAATACCTGATCACAAATTAAAATTTGGGGCATTGAAAGAAAAAAGAGCAATATTTCAAAAGCATTTACTGTTCAAGTAATGTGGGCAGGAATCTATCAGACATTAAAAATGAATATAGGAATCTGTAATATTGACTTCAGTAAACTCTGCTGGAATATGTTTTTGGCCTACTAAGATATGATTTCCTATATTTTCTGTAACAGAGGCAAGTACAGTTTGTTGCTACAAGAGTCAACATTTCTCTAGCAGTGTGAAGATAACTAAACTTGAGTGATTAGTCAACCAGCGATATGCACAGCAGTGGGATGAAATCACATTTTACAACTGCCATCTACAACGTTTTGCAAATAAGAACAAAACATGTGACTCAATCCGAGAACTCCACTGCAAAAGACCCAGACATTGGTCCCATTTGGGCTAATTTGTCTTTCAATGTACACTTCACTTAATTTAGAGCCCTAGAACATGGAAACGGTCGCTTAGGCCCAACTTGCTCATGCTGACCAAGATGCCGGACTCGCACTACTTTAGTCCGACCTGCCCATGTTCGTCTCATATTCCTCTCAACCTCTCCTATCCATGTACCTCTCCAAATGTCTTTTACATATCGTTATTGCACCAGTTATAGTATTTTGGACAATCGTAGCACTCTCACAAAGTGCAGGAGAAACTCAGCATGTCAGGCAGCAACCCTGAAGGTGATGGATAGGCGATGTTTTGGGTCAAGACCCTTCAAGATGCCCATCCATGTTCCTCCAGCATTTTGATTCTTTGCAATATTCCAGCATCTACAGTTCCAGGTGCCTGCATTAGCACTATCACCTCTTGCTGGGAATTCCTGACTCAGGATGCCGTGATGTTTTGAAGCTTACACAAACTAAAACATAGATTTACATTTACTCAGTGACCAACAGATTCAAGTGCAGAATCCTAGCAGTCCATGAAGATAAAATATATTTCTACGTGTGATCAAGCAACTATCATTAAAATTTGGAACAAAAGATGGAAGACAATTAAAGCTCTTTGTCATGTCAATAATCCAACAATATGAACCAAAAGTATAATTTCCTATATAAATAAAGCTACCAAATCTAAATTTAGCATAACATTGCAAGAATAAAGTACAGCATCTGCTATTGAGAATAGACATAAAAATCTGCAGCAACTCAGTGGGTCAGGTAGCAATTCTGGAGAAAAGGAATTGGTGACTTTTCAGGTACGAGACCCTTCTTCAGACCGAGAGTCAGGGGAAAGGGTAACGAGAGATACAGAAGCTAAATAGAACAAATGAATGTAAGATTATGCAAAAAACAACGATGATCGAGGAAATCATAGGTATTACAAAATGCTGGAGTAACTCAGCAGGTCAGGCAGCATCTAGGAGAGAGGGAATGGGTGACGTTTCTTCAGTCTGAAGAAGGGTCTCGACCCTAAACGTCACCCATTCCCCCTCTCCTAGATGCTGCCTGACTTGCTGAGTTACTCCAGCATTTTGTGATACCTTCGATTTGTACCAGCATCTGCAGTTATTTCCCTACACTACATGATGATCAAGGGAAGGTGAAGCCCACAATGGTCCATTGTTGGCTGTGAGGTAGGTGATGACGAGCTGTACAGACCGTGAAACTGTTGGAATACTTTCTCCAAATGCCACACTTATTAGCATACCGTGTTTAGCCTCAATTTCCTCTGCTGTCAGCTGAGGTTTCTTGTCCTCTGGAGGCAGGGAGGTAGATAGGTCTTTGTTTGATTCACTGTTGGTGACGCCCTGTGCAGCTTGGTCCTCATCACTGTCATCATCCAGTTTTACACGTTTTTTCTCCAGAGGGAGCATGTCGGTTTCTTTCGCCTTAATTGCAAAGCTTATTGGTGCAAAAGATGCTGTGAAAGAAATGTTCAGAATGTATGAAAATTCTCCAGTCATATATTTAACATAAAATTCTTAATTTAATCAAAACGAATTAGTTTTCAAAATGGAGCATACATTATTAATCATCTACTGTTCTGTGCAACTCTAAGACAAGAATTTTGCTTTAGTATCCAGAATATTCAGTATAACATACAGTATTTAGTTTGGAGATAAAGCATAGAAACAGGCCCTTCGGCCCACTGAGTCCATCCTGACCACTGATCGTCCATTCACACTAGTTCTATGTTGTCCCACGTTCTCATCCACTCCCTAACCAGTAAGGGACAATTTACAGAGGCCAATTATGTGACAAACCCACATGTCTTTGGGATGGGGGAGAAAATGGGGGCACCCGCAAACGTGCAAACATCTTACAGACAGCGGTCAAGGTCAGGTCTCTGACTCTGTGATGCCGCAGCTCTACCTGCTACGTTACTGTGCCACTCTATTCAAATTACCAGTGCATCGGATAACTGACATATGAATTAAGAATAGTAGCAGGTCATCATGCCCCTCGAGTCTGCTTCACTGCCCAGGAAGATCATGGCTGATCCAAATGTAACTGCAATTCCTCATTCTTGTCTACCAAGTGTGGTCTCCCCTACCAGACCCTGGTTGTTCATCGAGAATATATCTACCTCTGCCTTAAAAATAGACAAAGACTCCACTTTGGAAGCGGAGAGTTCCAAGACTTTCAACCTTATGATAGAAAATAAAATCACCCCTTTAAAGATATTAACCATTTTTAAACCATGAACAGAATATCACACAAAAAAAAAAGAAACTTAAAAGACAAATAATGAGAGTAAAGATGGGGAATGGCCACAGTGCATTTGACAACAGCACGAGATCCACATCACACAAAGGATGGTGGATGTATGGAACATGCTGCCAGAGGAGGATAGTTGAGGCAGGGACTATGCCAACATTTAAGAAGCAGTTAGTTAGGTACATGGATAGGACAGGTTTGGAGGGATATGGACCAAATGCTGGCAGTTGGGACCAGTGTAGCTGGGACATGTTGGCCAGTGTGGACAAGTTGGGGCAAAGCGCCTGTTTCCACACTATCATTCTACGATTGTATCTGAAGCCAGGCAAATGCCGATACACTTGTGAATCTCCCCCAGATGAATTTCCCAACATACGGAAATAGCACGAAAACAGGATCTAACAAGTGTGGAACGGGTTTAATAGACATGTGCCATAATAAGATGCAGGTGGATTCAATTTCTAGGCAATGTACTCATTAACTGTCATTCAGCAGTTTATGAGTGCAGTGTGATAAACGTGAATTGATAGAGCCACATCAGAAAGCCTGCTTGCGTACAGCACATCCATTAGTGTTCCAATGCAGACAAATTAATGTCTCGCTTGGAGACACCAGCATTTTGCCTGAACTTTCACTTACACATTCTGACAGATATGCTGTGTGTATACATCATCGGGCCTTGCCTCAAACTTTCGAGAACTTGAACAACAAATAATCAGCATTGCTTGAAGGAACTCAGCAGGTCAAACAACACCCGTGGGGGAGGGGGCTGGCTAAGACCCTACATCACGACCTAATTCCTTTGAAATATCTGTTGCAAAATATCATTCTGCAAGACATGTCTACATATTTCCACACTTACCTTTTAGAAGTTTCCCATCATTAATGGATTTATCTATAGAACTGGCGCAGTCTGTTTGCGTTATCATTGCATCGGATAAACTTGTGCTAGTCACCTCCTGTTGTACTTCAAATTGCATTGCATCTGTAGAATTGCTTTCGGAACATTCAGTGACAGTACTTGATGCTGCCGATTCCTATTAAAAAAAGGTAAACTACATTAATAGGTATTCACAACCGCTGCTAAAATCTTGTAAAAAAGGAAGATAGCAGACCAAGGAGTATTCAACTCATTCAATTATCAGCGGTTCACAGAGCAACTGTGAGTGGTTACACAGAACATTACTATACAGTGTAGGTCCTCAAAATCTCCAGCAATTGCAAAAAAACTTGTGCATGTTTTGGAATATCAGTATCTGTCCATGCATAAGCATACATTTCATTAGATATTGCCAGAGGAGCAACCATCCAGCAACAAATAAATGGATGTATTATAACCTAGTTCATGGCAGTAATGGTGCCATATCCAGGTGCCACAGGCAAATACACTGGCTACAAGGCTAAGCATACCAACTCATCCACCAAATTCATTAATAAAATAATCAATGTGAGGAGAGGAAGCACATGCAGTACATTCCCTTGGAGACAGGCAAGCTAGCACTGCCAATGTTTGGCAGTCCGAGCCTAGTACCAATCAGCAAAACAGGCAGAAGAAACTGCTGCAGGAACTTAGTGGGTCAGACAGCATCTGTGGAAGCAAAAGGATGGACAACCCTGCATCGGTAATACAGACAAGATCGAGAAGTAGACACAAGGAACTGCAGCTACTGGCTTACAATAAAAGACACCAAGTGCTGGAGTAACTTTAGAGGGTCAGACGGCATCTCTGGAGAACATGGATAGGCGACGTTTGGGGTCGGGACATTTCTTCAGACAGAAGTTTGAAGAAGGTTCTTGACCCAATAATCGCATATCCACGATCTCCAGGAACGCCACATGGCCTGCTGAGTTACTGCAGCACTTTGTGCCTTCCAGAGTGAGGAGTGGTTGATGAGGAGCTCCCAATATAGTTGTGGAATGGTGTCCCACAGTACAAATGGGGCTTTTGAAGAGGAACATGCAGGGGGAAATGTAGAGAGAAGGATTGTTTCAGCACTTTCTGTTTCTCTTCTGTCTCGACTCCAAATTAACATCAACAATTTGCCAAACAGGTTTCTTATTAGAATTGAATGATTATAAGCCTGATGCTTCAAACAAGATTAAACACAGTGGTGACAGCTGCTGCCTCACAGCACCAGAGACTGTACAAACTCCGTACAGACAGCACTCGTAGTCAGGATTGAACCATTCTCCTTATGACTATGTGGGTTTTCTCCAGCTGCTCAGGTTTCCTTCCACACTCCAAAGACTTGTGGATTTGGAGGTTAATTGACTTCTGGAAATTGTAACTTGTCCCTGGTGTGTAGGATAGTGCTAGTGTACGGGGTGATTGCTGGTTGGAGCAGTCTCGGTGGACAGAAGGACCCGTTTCCACGCTGTATCTCTAAAGTCTAAAGTGAAGAAAATAGTACTTTGAAAATTGGCACTGCATAAACTTGAAGGTACTTTCTGATCTAGAGTTTTGTGATTGAATTACTTCAAAGTTACACTATCAAAAGCGCTGAGAATCAAATAACTACAATCAATGAGATGATTTTTACGTGTCTACAGTAAGAACTGCGTATAGTACATGAAGCAATACAGTCGTGTCTGTGCTGAACATGGTGCCAAATTAAAGCAATCTCCTCTACCTGCACGTATATCCTTACCCTTCCATTCCCTATGTTTCCATGTGCCTTTCTAAAAGCCTATCAAATGCCTCTGTTGTATCTGCTTGTACAACCACCCCCAGGCAGCATGCTCCACTCTCTGCAGGAAAGAAAAAGCATTGAATTCCTTCAAACTTTCCTCACGGCTCTGGCCTTAAAAGCTGTGCCCTCTAGTCTTTGATATTCTCACACTGGGGGGAAAGGATCTATCTACTCTTTCTATGCCTCATGTAATTTTAAATATTTCGGTCTATTCTTGAAGAAACTTGAAAACAAAGGAATAAGTGAGCAAATTATGATGCAGTTCAATTCAAACTATTGGGTGGGTTGACAATCTAAAATCAGCATTTTTTCATTCAAAACTTGTTAACACCTGATATTAACGTTGAAAAGGTCAAACAGATAAGAAAAACCTGTCCAATGCTTCAAACAACAAAGTTCACAAGAGTAAAGTAGCAAAGAGAGAAAAAGAAAACCCATCATCTCAAGCAGGACGATGATTGATGATTTTGTACGTGTGACACAACAAGCTGAAATACTGACCAAGGAAAGAATCAAGATGATTATAGGCTGCCCCATTCCTTCTCTCCAGAGACGCTGCCTGTCCTGCTGGCCAGCATTTTGTGTATACCCTGGCTATAGACAGAGCTGGAAATGGGTGAAAAATAAATACTTCCCTATCTCTGGCTCAGCAGTTTAACATTAAGTTATTTGATTAATTAAAATTGTTGAAAACATTAGCGAGGCAGTGGTGCTGCTTGCGACGGGTGCGGTGATGGACGCACCACACATCTCTGTCCTCCACACAGCTGGCCAGCTCCTCTTTTGTCTCTACATATGCGTCTTCCATCAATGTCTTCAGCATGGTCTTGTTTGGTGGGTCCGGGTTCCATCTTCCATGGGTGGGTTCCCACAGCACAACCTTGTTTGCTGGTATTTCTGAATGGAGGTGGCAATGACCACCTGATCTTCTCAGTCAGAGGTGGAGCTGGGCGTTGGTGATGTGGCCCCGCCAACTGAGCATTCGGGTGTAGACACCATCGAGAGACTTGGACAGTGCTCGAGTGAGAGTCAAAAGAAGCCTTAAAAAGTGTGGCAATGTAAGGCAGGAAGTGCAAGTGACATTCTTAATTGAATAATTGCGATATATCTATCCAAAATCTAGATCCTTTTCTTTTTAAAAAAAACATGTATAACTTCAGGATGTGAATGTCAAAGAAAGCACCTTTGGAACTGTTCACAAATCAAACACTTTCACGCCAAGCAGAGGTTGACTGTTCCTTCCGCTTATAAAAGGAGACACACACATACCTGCCAAAGACTCAACTCATTTGCTGCAGAAAACCCATTTATCATTCAGCCACAGTTGCTCGACTATTCAAAAGCTTTCCAAGCTGGAATCCTACCCACCTTCCCATATCAATATCGCACCAATATTTCTGCTGCCTGCATCCCAAAAGCACAGCTTCCTGCTCAGATATCTTAACATTTACTCAGATACTAACTCAGAAGGAAATTCTAAGTCCTCATCTTTGTTGCATTTCTTATTTGTACTCTCCTCCAACTATCACCCACTCACAAATATTTAGTTCCAAATTTGAGGACCCCACTGCTACACCATTCAAAGGGATTACCGTTTGGAACCTTGCTGGCTGAAGGCACAGCTACAAAACCAAATTCTGAAGAAAGGCACAAAATGCTGGAGTAACTAAGGCAGAACAGGCAGCATCGCTGGAGACGTTTCGGGTCGAGACCCTTCTTCACATTTCTGAAGACAATGGATCAGAAAACTAACTGCATTTCTCCCACTACAGCTTGAGCAGCCGACAATGGTAAAATACCGACAATTTTGTACTTGGTGGGACCCGCCTAGTAAATCTAGTAAATTTTCACACCCACTATAAATTATTACAGCTGAGGTCCCAATAAAAGCTTACACAGCTATGAAATTGCAAATCATTGGTTCAAAATCACACCCTGCTTGGTTTTCAATCTCCTGTAACACATTGATACTGTTGAATACAGATGCTCCTCGACTTACGATGGGGTCACGTTCCGATAAACCCATTGTAAATCAAAAATATCGCAAGTTGAAAATGCATATCGCTAGGTCGGGAAAAGATCAAAATTCAAAATTTGAAGTACGGTTTCTACTGAATATGTAGAGCTTTTGCACCGTCGTAAGTCGAGGAGCATCTGTACCTGTCAATTAGTGATCTTTGCTTTCTGCTGGCTTTGTATCCAATGTGCCACCATTGGATCGTAAGACCTTGTAGGTTTTTGACTAACCTATCAAGAACCTAAGACGTCATGAAATCATCAGTGTTAACTCATTAGTATAAAGGAGTTACCCAAAGCTGTACAGACAACTTCAATTTTTGATCTCAATCTTTGACTTGGACTGTCAGTTATACAGTGTGGCCCCAAAAGGTTTGTGTGTAGTACAAGTAGCTGAGCAATTTAGAGACCATGAAGGTATTAGGAGATATTCTCAGCAGACTGAAGCTGGGTACCATCAGCATATGCAGGGGAATGGAGGCTGTGTTTCTATATGGAGACACAAGGAATTGCAGATGCTGGAATCTTGTGCAGAACATAAAGTGCTGTAGTAAATCAGCGGGTCAGGCAGCATCTCTGGAGGACATGGATAGGTGACGTTTCAGAGTGCTGGAGTAACTCAGCGGGTCAGGCAGCATCTCTGGAGGACATGGATAGGTGACGTTTCACAGAGTGTTGGAGTAATTCAGTGGGTCAGGCAGCATCTCTGGAGGACATGGATAGGTGACGTTTCACAGAGTGCTGGAGTAATTCAGTGGGCCAGGCAGCATCTCTGGAGGACATGGATAGGTGACGTTACGGGTTGGGACCCAAAAGTCTGAAGAAGGATCCCAACCCAAAATGTCTGTGATCCTGTTCTCCAAAGACGCTGCCTGATCCTCTGAGATACCCCAGCACTTTGTGGTGTTTTTCTGTACGATCTGGCTGAAGGGCAGTCTGTGGACAAGGGAAGCACACAAACCACTTCTCAGCTGTTTCAAAAACACAGCACACACAGTACCAGCAGCAATGCAAATTACTAATTCCTTCAGTGCAAAGACTAGCATTTTCTCAGAATTTGTGAAGACATTTCCCTCAATATGAAGACATTTCCTGCAAACTAAATGGTGCAATTTCTGGTCATATGGACAGAAATGTTTCTCTCAATGCAATTGTAGCTCCTCCTGATGAAAAATCCATATACTGTACTGCATTCGCAAGCTTCCCACCAACAGGCTTATCATCGAGTTTAACATCAGACAATGTTTCTCATAAGGTTTGGGTAACAGTCTGAGCAAAAGGTTTTGATCAAAAATTGAAGTTGCCTGAACAGATACAATTAACTTCTTTGTACTAGTGAGTTAACGCTAATGATTTCTTGATGGCTGACGTCCATGATAGGTCAGTCAAAGACTTGAAAGGAGTTAGAACCCAATGGGAGCAAATTGGATACCAAATTTCAGAAGTCATAGATCAACAGTTGACAGAGATTTTGTGATGGGGAAAGTAGTTAACATTAGGGTCCCACACAACTCGGTACTCTGCCCCTGCCTATTTGTAATGTGTGTATTAATAATTTGGAATTCAGTGTAGAAAATAAGATTAGGAAGCATGCAGAAAAATGAAGAAAAACTGCTGGAAATCTAAAACACAAGCAGAAAATGCTGGAAACACTCAGAGCAGGTCAGAAACATAGTTAATATTTCAGCTAGAAGACCCTTCAGATACATAGGTAGACAGTAGGTGCAAGAGTAGGCCATTCGGCCCTTTGAGCCAGCACCGCCATTCAATGTGATAATGGCTGATCATCCACAATCAGTACCCCATTCTTGGCTTCTCCCCATACCCCTTGATTCCGCTAGCCCTAAGAGCTCTATCTAACTCTCTTTTGAATGCATCCAGCAAATCGGCCTCCACTGCCTTCTGAGGCAGAGAATTCCACAAATGGCCCATTCTTAGGCACGTGTATGTCCAAAAATATGAAAATTTGTACAATACATCTCTTCTAATCCTGAAAGCATTACAGGTATGTTGTTTTATACTGTATATATGACTTATACATGTCAAGTTTATCAAGTGAAATTTTTATGTTATATAACTATTTGTTTCGGGTCAGAGGTCAAATATGACTGGTCACGTGTGTGACCTCACACGGAAGCACATTTTTCATCTTAGTTTTACCTTGCAAAAACTCTGTGAATTTAAAAAAAGACACGCATAATAGTTCTGCAGGTAGGAAAATAGCAATGAATAAGATTAATCTCTTACAATAATTTTTTAATGTATTACTTTATGTGATGATGCATGGTCACGTGTGTGGCATTTTGGTTCACTTTCCAAAGAATGGCCCAAATACACAGCTCTCTGGGTGAAAACGTTTTTCCTCATTTCAGTTCTAAATGGCCTACCCCTTATTTTTAAACTGTGGCCCCTGATTCTGGACTCCCCCAACATCAGGAACATGTTTCCTGCATCTAGCGTGTCCACTCCTTTAATAATTTTATATGTTTCTTATTAGATCCCCTCTTACCCTTGATGTTTCCAGCATTTGCAGTTTTTATGAAGGAAAGCTACAGCTATGTCAGCAATTACCTATAGAGACCAGAGCAAATAGGAAAGTTTTAGATTGTGGGAAGATATCAATGGTCTGGTCCGTTGGGTAGAAAAATGGCAAATGGGATTTAATTGGGAGGCGTGCAAGGTGATGCATTTGGGGAATGCATAAAGGCAAGGGAATGTTCAATAAATGGGAGGACCTGAGTGATGTGGAGGAACAGAGGGGCTTGGAGTATACATCTATCTACAGAGCCTTAGCAGCAGTCGGACAGGTTAATAAGGTGATTAAAAACGCATAGAGGATGTTTTCCTTTGTTAGCTGAATCACAAAGATAAAAAAACAAGGATATTACACTAGAATTGTGCACATTAATTGGAGTAGAATTTATGGGCCGCATAGGAAAAGGTGCAGAGAACTAAAGAGTGGAATATTGTAGCTACATGGAAAAATTGGATAAGTTAGTGTCACTTTCTTGGGAAGGAGGAGGTGAAAGGGAGGCGTGACTGAGGTGAATCAAATTATGAGAAAGCCTGAACAATGTAAACAAGGAGGAACTGTTTCCCTTAATAGATGCCACAGATTTAAAATAATTAGTAGGAGAGATGAGGCAAAACAAATGTGGAAGAAAATTAAATATTCTTCCTTACTTATGATTGGAATTGAACAAGGTAATTAAAGGGTGCTTGGATGTGACAATTGGCATCTCTCCTTGACCAGGTGCAGGAGAGGTTCGTGGGAATCGGCAAAGTAAGATTAGATGTATTACTCTTGTCTGGGAATGTGTTGGAGGGTGGGTGGTAAATGTCAACATGAAATCGTAGAGGAGATAATGAAGCTTGTTTTCCTTTGTGAGAAGTTAAAGTCGGCCACCCGCGCCCCCTACCGCTAGTGGCATAGAAATGTTACTGGAAATGGCCAGCTTATGATTGGCTCAGAGAGGGGATGGTGGCGCGGGTCGCCTAAAAGGTGAGATAGAATAATGTCAAGATGCCCTTGTATTCTGTTTGACCTGTATTAACCATTTGTTGTTGAATAAGATTAACATAAACAAGAAGAATGGTATGACTCATTAAATAATTAGAACCCATGTAGTTGATAGAATATTTTCGTAGAGTTGTATTGTAGTGGCCTGGCGGAGGCCAGAGAAAAGGCAAGACGCCAGGGTATCTCACAAAAAACAAAAGTTGTTTACTGCACAGTATAACTGTCAGCTAATTCAGCCAATAATCTGTTTCTGCCAACTCTCCATGATATCATCCAATAAAGTCTCAAAGCAAATCTGCAAAGTCTCCGCTTTTCATTTTCCATTAATTTCCCTCAAAATTAATTTCTTCCACAACATATATTGTTCCCCAGAGGGAGAGTCAGAAAAATATAATGTAGGTTCCCTTGCCTTTTTACTTTCCCCAAATGCATCACCCTATATTTCTCCGGATTACATATACCGTTGGTACTATAACAACATTTAATACACATTTGGACAAGTAATGGATTGGAAAGGTTTATAGAGAAACAAAATGCTGGAGTAACTCAGCGAGGTCAGGCAGCATCTCGAGAGAACATGCGTTTCAAGTCGGGACTAATTTCACACTCTGGATCCTTTGTATGGTTTAGAGGGATATGGGCCAAACGTGGACAGGTGGGACTAGTGTGGATGTGGCATCTTGGTCAGCATGGGCAAGTTGAGGCGAAGGGCCTGTTTCCCTGCTGTACGACTCCATGACCTCCCATTTGCCATTTTTCCACCCAAAAACCACATCATTCATATCTTCCCACAATCAAAAACCTTCCTATTTACCCTCAACTACGCATGTAATTAATATTGCAGTTGCAAATCTCATTAATATATAAACAGAAAATGCCTTAAACACTGAGCGGAACAGGCCCCATCTGAAGGGTCTTTGAGCACATGGACCAGCTGTGAGCTGCAGTACCTGGGCCCCAGCACAGGAATCGGTTTGACAGCTCCTTTTGATCGGAGGTGTTACAATGTCCTTCTCTTCCATTGTAAATATTTTCAACCAAGGTTCACAAGTACATTTTCAATTTTTAAAATGCAGCAAACCAAATACTTTATCACCCCTCACAGAAACAATTAAGGAAAGCATATCTGAAATTTACTACAAGCCGAGGTTTCTGTAATACTATGTAAATCCTAACAAACATGGCTGCATCTTTAATCCAATACCCATCTAATAGTGGATTTACAACATCATTACTGTTGTCATAAACGTAAAATTATTTCAAAGCTGTAAATATTTCTGTCAGTGTAATTTGCAACCTTAGAATTCATACCGATCTGTGAAAAACACTCGGCACTAACAAAATTCATTTTACTATTGTGTCAACTAAGTTTCACAGTCAGCGAGCATGAAATTAAAGGGATGGCCTTCCATGCAATTATTTTATATCCACTGCTTCTATACCCTTTACAACAAAACAATTCCAATCGTTTATTTGCAATGATACTTCCTGGTACAAAGGTAAGCAGAGTGTTCTGATATAATAACAACATATTTAAAAAGCAACTTGGAAATAAAAGACCAGCACAATATAATTATTTCTATCCTTTATGCATATCTGATTTAGGGAGCTAATATATATTACGCAAATTAGATTCCCGTTTGACAATAAAAACAAATTATAGGCAGCACATCTAATTATTCATGCAGCTAAACCTACTGAGTATATTGCAACACAAACTCAAATTGATCATCAAAAATGTTCAGCTCACTATTCATAACCAAACAGGACTCGCTATCCATTTTAAATGCTAAGCCAGACTTCCACAGATCTCACAAGCCTTCTCAATTAAATAAATGTAGACATAAGGAATTGCAGGTGCTGGTTTACGAAGAAAGACAAAGTGCTGGAGTAACTCAGAACATGGGTAAACAACGTTTCGGGTCGGGATTCTTCTTCTGCAGGAATGCTGCCTGAACCACTGAAATACTTAGTTTAGAGATACAGCACGGAAACAGACCCTTTGGCCCACCGAGTCCGCGCCGACCAGCGATCCCCGCACATTAACACGGTCTTACACAAACTAGGAACAATTTACATTTATACCAAGCCAATAAACCTACAAACCTGTACGTCTTTGGAGTGTGGGAGGAAACCGAAGATCTCGGAGAAAACCCACGCAGGTCACGGGGAGAACGTATAAAAAACTCCATATAAACAGCACCCGTAGTCGGGATGGAACCCAGGTCTCCGTCGCTGCAAGTGCTGAAAGGCAGCAACTCTGCTGCTGCACCACCTAGCACCTTGTCTTTTTTTCCTCAATTACATAGTACTTTTAAAAACAGTTTTCTACCCAAATTTTAATTTATGGTACACCGCAGAAAATTCCTGATTGACTCCACTGAACCAAAAAAATCTTATGAATTCAATCAGTAAAAAGTAACAAATTGCTATAAGGAGCAGCCAAGTGCAAGTTAACCTTGTGCAAGAAATTGAAAATCAGTGAGCGCAGCTTTCAAACCCATTTTGAATTTTCCCCACAAGCAAATTATCTATGTTCTGTGCTGTTTGCACAAAATATTGGTGTTTCCTTGGAGATGTTTTTACAATTTTAAGATTCAATTTACAATTTTAAGATTCAGAACAAATAAGCCAAGAGATTGCAGACAGCTGCAGGTCAAATAAGGTAGTTTTTGTAGGGGATTTTAACTTTCCCAATATTAACTTGGAAAATCATAGTGTGAAGGGTTTAAATGGGGTGCAATTCCTCAAAAGTGTTCAGGAGAGTTTTCTCAAGCAGTATGTGGAGGCGCCCAAACGTGAGAGGGCAACACTGGATCTGGTGTTGGGAAATTGGCACGGGCAAGTTAATGAAGTGTTTGTGGAGGAGCTTTTTGGGACCAGTGTCCACAGTTCGATTAGGTTTAAGATATTTATGAATAGGGCCCACGTGTTAAAATGCTCAACTGGGGTAAGACCAAATTTGAGGGTATGAGAGAAGGTCTCGCTCAAGTTGACTAGAGCAGGTTATTTGAGGGAAAAGGAGCATCAGCCAAGTAGGATGTTTTTAAAAGTGTGCTGATGAAAACTCAGGATATGTACGTCCCTGTTAGAGTGAAGGGCAAAGCAGAAAAACATAAGGAAGCTTGGCTGACAAGGGAAATTGAGGCAATGGTCAAAAACAAGGATGCATGGAACAGGTATGGGCAGCTGGGATCAAGTGCATTTTTGGGAGCTAAGGAGTAAACTGAAAAAGGAAATCATAAGGGCAAAAAGGGGCCAGGAGATAGCTCTGGCGGATAGCATTAAGGACAATCCCAAAATATTTTATAAATACATAAGGGGGAAAAGGGTAACTAGAGAGTGGGACCTCTCAGAAATCAAAGCGGTCACCAGTGTGTGGAGCCGTAGGGGATCGGCAAGGTCCTCAATGTGTATTTCTCCGTTGTATTTGCCGAGGAGAAAGACAGTAGGACGGAGGAACGTGGGGAAGTCAATGGAAGTGTCTTAAGAGCAGTCTGTGTTACCGTCAAAGAAGTACTGAAGGTACTATCGTGTATGAAGGTAGACAAATCTCCAGGGCCTGATCACATATATCTGAGGACATTGTGGGAAACTAGAGAGGAATTTGCAGGAGCCCTGGTTGAAATTTACAAGTAGTCTTTAAATACAGGAGAGGTGCCGAAAGGCTGGAGCGTGGCAAATGTTGTGCCCCTATTCAAGGGCTGCAGGGAAAATGCTGGGAACTATAGGCCGGTGAGCTAAACATCTGTAGTTGGTAAGTTACTGATGGAAAGGTTATACGGGGATTTGGATGAGCAAGGGCTGCTTAGATAATCAGCGTGGTTTTGCACATGGGAGGTCGTGTCTCGCAAATCTGATTGAGCTTTTTGAAGACGTGACCAAAAAGGTTGATGAGGGCAGAGCTGTGGATGTTGTGTACATGGATTTCAGTAAGGCATTCGACAAGGTTCCGTATGGTAGGCTGCTCTGGAAGGTTAGATCGCATGGGATCCAAGGATGAATGGATAGCAAATTGGCTCCATGGAAGGAAGCAGAGGGTGATGGTGGAAGGTTGCTTCTCGGACTGGAGGCCTGTGACTAGTGGTGTGCCTCAGGGTTCGGTGCTGGGCCCGTTACTGCTTGTCATCTACATCAATGATTTAGATGAGAACATACAAGGCAAGAGTAGCAAGTTTACTGATGATACCTAACTGGGTGGTTTTGCAGATAGTGAAGATGGTTGTGAAAGATTGCAGCAGGATCTTGATCGATTGGCCAGGTGGGCTGAAAATGGTTGAAGGAATTTAATACAGATAAATGTGAGGTGTTGCATTTTGAGGTGTCTAACAAGGGCAGGACTTACACAATGAATGGTAGGCCTCTGGGGAGTGTTGTGGATCAGAGGGATCTAGGAGTGCAGGTGCATGGTTCCTTGAAGGTTGAGTCGCAGGTAGACAAGGTGGTCAAAAAGGCGTTTGGTGCAGTACGTATATAATTCCAGATTTCAATAATGGAACTGAACAATGTCTGACCCCCAAGCTCTCTTCTGTTTGCATTCAAACATTATTTATTTTCAGCTTCACAGAGCATGCAATTGCTTTTCCCCCCTTTTTCCATACCTGTTGAATACTGTAACCTTCTTTTTGAGAGAAGTATTGTTTCTTGAACTCATAATACGCATTGTATTGGTGCCAAGGTTGCAGAAACTCAAACCTAGAAGAGAGGCAACAGTTTCAAACTTCCGACAGTATATAAAAACGCCTTTCAAACTATACTTACAAACAAAAGTAAATGCCTTATAAAGTACTCAAAACTAAACAAGGTCAATACCATTAAAATTGCAGTTTGTCAACAATTATACAGGTGCTCCTCAGCTTCCGATGGGGTTCTGTTCCGAGAAATCCATGGCAAACCGAAAATATCGTAAGTGGAAATGCATTGAATACACGTGATCACGTGGCCGGAAGCGAGCGGCGGCGGCTCGCCACGGGTCACTGCCGTTTGCACCATCGCAAAGTCGAAATATCGCAAGTCGAAGCATTGTAAGGCGGGGAGCATCTGTATATTTGTTTATGAAACTGTGGTTGCAAACAAACTGTGCCCTATAGCTGTGCATTACGCAGGGCTTGATGTAATCATGCAGTCTTCTGTTTGACTGGATAGCAAAAGCCTTTCACTGTACCTCGGTACACGTGACAATAATAAACTCAACTACAGTGAAAAGATTTCAACTGTCTGTCACAGTGCGCAATCCACAAAGACATTAAAATGTACATGTTGCCTGCAAAAGATATATAATTTTTATTGCGAAAAGTTTAAATTGTAAATGGAGAAAAATTTAAAGTCCAAACCAATCTGAATAGTTTAAATTGTAAACTGAAGCACAAACAAGCCTTCTAAAAACGTTTTCAGATCCATCCTTTAAGCATTGGATTGTTAATAAAATAACCACATGTACTAAAATTATTTGAGTTAGTAGAAGAATGTTAAATATTCTCAGGATTCAGGGATTGCTGATAAGATTGGTATTTATTGCCCAGCACTAATAAACTGGTCAGTGAAGTCAACCACAGTGCTGTTGGATTGGAGTATCAGAGACCAAATTAGGCAAATCATTTCCTGAAAGAACAAGAACCAACAGTTTCAGAATCACTTTTTTTATTAACAGCAGCTTTTTATTACCTGGCAAATGCATAGTGAGGTTTTAATTCTCGTCTCTGAATTATAAACAAGGCCTGAAAATAAAGACCACAGACGATGGCAATTTGAAATTAAAATAGAGCCTACAGGAAACACATGAGTAGCAATGAAAAAATAACCAAGAGTAATCAAAAGATAATGTGAAGAAGGGTCTCGACCCGAAACGTCACCCATTCCTTCTCTCCAGAGATGTTGCCTGTCCCGCTGAGTTGCTCTAGCTTTTTGTATCTATCCTCGGTTTAAACCAGCATCTGCAGTTCCTTCCTACATATCAAGAGTTATTATTTCAGGTTGAAGAACCCGCTGGCTACTAATTCCAGAAAATAACTAAAACTGTATCTCACAACATTCCTAATATCTCTCCAAGAACCCGTGATTTTAACATTTCAACCTTAGTCAAGATCAAGATTTATTTTAATATTATGTTAGAATCACGGAATTGGTGTTTGTTTACCCTTCAACTTGAAGTATAAATTATATCTGATAAAATGTAATGTCATTTGGGAATGGAGGAGAGGAGGAGATCAGAAGTAAAATCCTGGTTAATTCCATGGTTCTCCTTCGTATTTAGTGGGTTATGAATTTCAGAGGCACTATATTAGCCAGAATTCAATGTATTATCGTAAATGATTCAAATGACGTTATACTTCTAATATGCCATCCAGTAACACACTGATGCTTATCTTATACCTGCAGCATGACAGATAGCACTGCAGAGACTGCCACCATTTGGTCCATTGTGTCCTTGCCAGCCAAGGAAGAGCTATCCTGTAAGAAGCCACTTTCTACATCAAAACTGCACAGCATTGCAGGATACGGTATCTTGCCATGTACAATTTGATCAGCATTTTATGCTTTCTTTGGACTTTCAGATAGCAAGGTATCAAGATAGCACGGTATGGGAACTCTGGTATGAAATTAAATGGAGAACTCCTACACTTTCTACCAGTATACTTGTACACCCACATAACCCCACCCAGAGGCAACCCACTCATTGTGAACGTATTTAGTGAGAGGAATTAAACCATCCTATATCCAACTTCTATTTCATTTTACAGCTTTATTAATCATTCGTCTACTGTCCCTGCTTCAATAAATAACATAACCCAGTTAATCTTTCTTCATAAAAGTTCTCCAGAACTAATCTCTTTCATAACAGCTCTGGTGCCATTGCATCTTCACTATCGTCAGCTGCAAGACTTGAGAAGTGACTGAGGTAGTAATTGAGTATTCTGGGGCTAGCATGGACTCAAAGGGCCAAAGGGCCTGTTTCTGCAGCATAATACCGGGTCAGAGACCCTTCAACAGACCCATCCCCTGTCAATGTTGCCTGCCCCGCCGAGCATCCCAGCGTTTGCTGTTTTGTCACCACATTTCCATCACCTGTAGTTTTGCATGATTGTCATGTACCTTCAAGTTGCTGCTCCTGAAACAGTTTTGCCAGATTACCTCACCCCAATTGAGAGCTTTTACTCTATCTTTGTCTCTTTTCAGAAGCAAATCAATTGATCATCAGCATCAAATGTCGTTTTCAGCTGCCCAGTTTCATTTCCAAAAAACTCCATAATCACTGCCTGTGATACCAGGCTTGTTCTGTGCCAACTTGCTGAGCGAATTTTAAGATTTCTGCACCATTTTTGTTAATTCTATCTAACTACTATGTCTCTCTCACACACACACACACACACACACACACAGTTATTTTAAAAAGGATTGTGTACGCAAATCAAATTACATTATCTTTTTATCCAAATGAAATGTGTTCAAGTTAAAAAACAGTTCAGCTCACATTGCTCAAATGAATTTGAACATGATCAACTAATTTAATCCTAGATATAATTGGAAACTCAAATTTCACAGTACTTTAATTGGTACATGTGACAATAAATTGAATCTTGAATTGTAATTAACTTCAAGTTTAGTTTTGTAATCATTTTAACTCATGTAAGGAATATCCTAAATTTGATCAAAGGAACATTTATAACAAAACGCATTATTTTATATTTCTCCTCGTTGCAGGAGTGAAAATGCCGCTATTCAACAAAAGCAGTGAAGAGAGACAGGAAGGAGATGGTCTAAATTTACCATTGCTTTTCTCAATTATTTTCACTTCCATTTCTTTTTCATATTTCCTTACATTGTAGGAGGCCAATCAGCACCCATGGAGACACCCACCGGTGGTATTCCCACCCGTTCACTTGCCTCTCTGTACCCGGATCACTTTCTCATGCTCATCAATGCCCCCCCTCCACTTCATTACACTGGGGCGCGCAAAAGATTGTGCACTTAGAGTGTCTTGAAATAAAACAAATTAAACTATTCTTTTTGAGGAAATCAAGAATTATGGAACACCTATTCCATGTTCCTTATTTTTGTCATCTCTCCTCTTACAAAATATCTGCCAATTAATACAATATTTGACATTCTGGTATAAACCCATGGACAGATTAGTGTTTATTACTAATATGAGTACAACTTTTCAGTCTTTAACAAATTAGTTTTCTGCATTAAGTCATCTTCCAAGGATTAAAATTATCTTCAGATTAAGAGCAAATGATAAATTTGAGAAACATAGAGAGATTCTAGAGTATTAAACTATCCATGTGGGTTTATACTAAGCTTGTATATGCATGCAGTGAACACTGCTTCTTTTAATAATTCTCTCTGGAAACATTTCAAATGCCCAAAACTTACAAATACTCAGAGAATTCATACAAATCTCATTTATATATGATGTTCTGCTAAATCTCATCATCTAAAGCACTACATATAACTGCCTAGCTGCTGTGCATACTGACGGCAGTGAAGGTTATGCTGTTTCGTTTCCATATTGCGAATCTTCCTACGGTTCCATCCTGAGGGTACAGGGATCAGATAACTTAATTACTTGAACGGCCTCTATGGTCTTTTCAAATGCAGGTAGTTCTGCTATAATGTGAAAGTTGTGTTCCTAAAAAAATTCACATTATAGATAATCGCACTGTAAACTCAACTATGTGAATTGGCGATAAAATGTTTGGGGCCAGCAAGTATCAGACTTGCAATAACAAAGTTATTATTCCTGCAACATTTTCAAAAATAGCAATAGGGTTATTTTTATTACTGCAAGCTAAAAATACTAAAGACTTTATATGACATTGTTTATTGGGTATCCTTGCACGTGTCAATGGAAGGGATTGCTTCAGTGAGCACCTGATGTTAAAGTAGCTGCTGTGTTCTTGAGAGACAATGATGTCTGATTCCTGCAGGGAAGATACATGGAAACAGCATGAGCTTTTTTCTCTGCTTGTCATTTTCCAAAGTAACTTTTAAGTGGTTTTCTAATTCCCGATGAAATTGCATTATAACCAAGTCATCCCCAATAATACAGATACTGCTCCCCCAATGCACCATAAGTCATCAGGTCATAAGTGATAGGAGCAGAAGTAGGCCATTCGGTCCATCAAGTCTACTCCGCCATTCAATCATGGCCAATCTACAGTGCCCTCCATAACGTTTGGGACAAAGACCCATCATTTATTTATTCATTTACAGGGCACTGTATCTCTCCCTCCTAACCCCATTCTCCTGCCTTCTCCCCATAACCTCTGACATCACTTGCATTATATCCAATTCGTGTTACGGAAACATGCAGTCTGAAGAAGGGTCCTGCCCCAAAACATGGCCTATCTACTTTTTCCAGAGATGCTGCCTGACCCACTGAGTTACTCCAGCACTTTGTTTTTGTAAATCAGTGTCTGCAGTTCCTTGTGTCGACATGACAGCAAAACTAGGGTGTTTAGTTTTGATCTGTGGTTTCGCAAAGTCCCCATATTCTGCCTTAACTTTATAACCTTAAATAGACATCTTGAGGCAGTAGTCACTAGTCTGTAATCAAGAAGGGAGAATCAAACTAACTTCTTTCCCTATCCCACGGCCATGTCATCAGTGCTGGGGAACTTGTGATCGACTCACTACAGTCAAACTAGATAACACAAGTTTCTATGATGAAGGTAGACTCCATTTAGCCATGGCCACACAAAAATACTATGAATAATGGTGATCTTGATCAAGCTCCATTCAAAACACACTCAAAGAATCAAGATTAGATATAGAACATACCATGACTTTCCCTTGTTTAATCATTTGGGTCGAAACATTCTCTCTGTTTTACAATGCAATTTATTTCTTCATAATCATTCTGCACAACGAGTAAGATGATTGGACTTTATTGCCTTCCATCACGGTGAGGAACCTGCTGTGGTGGATGTTTATGTTAACGTTTATGTGGTTGTGTGCCTCGTTGCCTCGGTTTTTAGTAAGGTAATTCGAATTTCACCATACCTTAATTGGTACACATGACAATAAACTGACCTTGAACCCTTGAGAAACACAGCGGGTCAGGCAGCATCTCGGGAGAGAACGTCTCGACCCGAAACGTCACCCATTCCTTCTCTCCCGAGATGCTGCCTGATCCGCTGAGTTACTCCAGCATTTTGTGTCTATCTTCAATTTTAATCAGCATCTGCAGTTTTTTTTCCCTACACTTGAAACCTTGAGACATTGAAATGTAAGTACAGTGCATTAGAACCAAATCTGATGGAAATTTGAAAACCATCCCACAACTACTCCAAAGACGTACAGGTATGTAGGTTAATTGGCTGGGCAAATGTAAAAATTGTCCCTAGTGGGTGTTAGTGTGTGGGGATCGCTGGGCGGCACGGACCCGGTGGGCCGAAGGGCCTGTTTCTGCGCTGTATCTCTAAATCTAAAAAAAAAACTGCCTCAATGGTACTTTATCATCGCCTGCATCTAGACACAGTGAAATTGTTTGTTTTGCATACAACTCATTAAGATCATACGATGTGAACATCTGCTGATTCACCTCACAATCACCCGCAGGTTTGAAAGCCTACTTTCACTCTTAGCCCGCATCCCATACATCACTGAATCAAATAAAGTTCCTTTCACCAATACCGTGACCTTTTCTCTTTCCTCCAGCGACTATCCCCACAATTTGGGTAAAAGTCACAGACTTGTTTTATCCATTATTAATACGAGGCTGTAAAGGTGTCACGGCATTTCACATGTCATCTCCAGAATAATGCTCCGCAAAATCTCATCATCTAAAGGATTTCAAATCAAAATGTCCTGGGGATTGATCCCAGCACATGATTGAACTCTCAAACAATCCATTCGTATTCAGGGAATATTTTCAAAGAACTTTCAAAAAGCACATACATTTTTTGTTGTTTGCTGCTGGTAAAGAACAAAGTAAGCACTGTCTGTTTGGACAATGATCAACTCCAACCCGAGTTCACCCCCCCCCTCCCCCCCTTCCCCCCCTTCTCCCCCTTCTCCCGTCAACATCCTGAGGGACATCATTGACCAGTAACTTCACTGGACCATTCACACAGAGTGAAGGTAGACACAAAAAGATGGAGTAACTCAGTGGATTTATTCACAAAATGCTGGAGTAACTCAGCAGGTCAGGCAGCATCTCGGGAGAGAAGGAATGGGTGACGTTTCGGGTCGAGACCCTTCTTCAGACTGATGTCGGGGGTGGGACAAAGGAAGGATATAGGTGGAGACAGGAAGATAGAGGGAGATCTGGGAAGGAGGAGGGGAAGGGAGGGACAGAGGAGCTATCTGAAGTTGGAGAAGTCGACGTTCATACCACCGGGCCGCAAACTGCCCAGGCGAAATATGAGGTGCTGCTCCTCCAATTTCCAGCGGGCCTCACTATGGCACTGGAGGAGGCCCATGACAGAGAGGTCAGACTGGGAATGGGAGGGGGAGTTAAAGTGCTGGGCCACCGGGAGATCAGTTGCGTTAATGCGGACCGAGCGCAGGTGTTCAGCGAAGCGATCGCCGAGCCTGCGCTTGGTTTCGCCGATATAAATAAGTTGACATCTAGAGCAGCGGATGCAATAGATGAGGTTGGAGGAAGTGCAGGTGAACCTCTGTCTCACCTGGAAAGACTGTTTGGGTCCTTTGATGGAGTTGAGGGGGGAGGTAAAGGGACAGGTGTTGCATCTCGTGCGGTTGCAAGGGAAAGTGCCCGGGGTTAGGGTGGTTTGGGTAGGAAGGGACGAGTGGACCAGGGAGTTGCGGAGGGAACGGTCTCTGCGGAACGCAGAGAGGGGAGGGGATGGGAAGATATGGCCAGTGGTGGGGTCCTGTTGTAGGTGACAGAAATGTTGGTGGATGATATGTTGGATCCGCTGGCTGGTGGGGTGGAAGGTGAGAACGAGGGGGATCCTGTCCTTGTTGCGAGTGGGGGGAGGGGGAGCAAGAGCGGAGCTGCGGGATGTAGAAGAGACCCTAGTGAGAGCCTCATCTATAATGGAGGAGGGGAAGCCCCGTTTTCTGAAAAACGAGGACATCTCGGATGCCCTAGTCTGAAACACCTCATCCCGGGCGCAGATGCGGCGTAGACGGAGGAATTGGGAGTAGGGGATAGACTTTTTGCAGGGGACCGGGTGGGAAGAAGTGTAAACCAGAGTAGAGTAACTCAGTCGACCAGAGTAACTCAGTGGGACAGGCAGCATCTCTGGAGAGAAGGAATGGGTGACGTTTCGCATCGAGACCCTTCTTCAGACTGGTTTGGGATAACGCAAACGAGAGATATAGACAGTGATGTGGAGAGATAAAGAACAATGAACGTCAGACTGGCTACTCTGCAAGTGCATGCCTGCCGACACCCCGGAATCATTTCACCACCCAACAAATCAACTGGGAATGGTGCAGTTACAGGAAAAAAATGCTGCCTTACACTCAAACCCATCAAGAATTTCCACTCACTCCATCGGAGGAGCATTGTGGTTGAAGCATATTTAATCTACAAATGCTTCATGAATAGCACCTGCCATAACACAACTACTGCCACCGAGAAACACAACAGCAAACATCTAGAATGTCACCACCTCCCCAACATCTCACACCATCCCGACTTGGAAACCATATTGACCGAATAACACCCAGAGAGTTGTGAATTTGTGGTATTCTCTGCCACAGAAGGCAGTGGAGGCCAATTCACTGGATGAATTTAAAATAGTTAGATGAAGCTCTGGGGGATGGTGGAATCAAGGGATACGGGAAGAAGGCAGGCACAGGTTACTGATTGTGGATGATCAGCCATGATCACAATGAATGGCGGTGCTGGCTCGAAGGGCCAAATGGCCTCCTCCTGCACCTATTGTCTATGTTTCTATGTAAATTGAAATGTTGGTTTCCATAACTTAACTAATTATTTCACTTTCTTACCGCGTATCATTCTTGTCTCTCACACTGGTTTCAAATTTAGTTCCATTTCTGGCCACATATTCTGCCAGCTTGTCAATAACTGGTTGGATATCAGGAGGAGGAGGAATGATAACAGGAACCACAGTCGTAGCACTGAAAAAATACAAGATAATTAAGGTGTACAAACGAGTAAAAAATAGTGACAGTACAACATGCTACAAATCTCTTCTCAAGCCATCCTAAAAAAAACCATCACGCTTTCCTACAATAAATTTGGTATTTACTTCAAATTGATAAAGGGCAACCTTCAAAGTCAATGCCCAATGACAGCACATCACGGATGGCTGTAACAAGTGCATCTTATGTAATGACTGTGTGACGTGTTTGGCATTTTTCAAGGCAATACAAAGTGCAATGGGATGTTATGAATGCTAAGCTGAAGAGTCAAGAGTGTTTAATTGTCATAAGTACCGACTACAGAGGAATTACATGTTTACTTGCCGTAGCTCAACAGGCCCAATGTGAACATACACAATGTGAACATTTACATGCAGGTTTCCTTGACAAAACTAGCAATGCATTTTGTCCCCCAATGATTCTTTTATTTTGGGGCACTTTTAAGCCCCTATCTCCAGCAAAAAAAACCAGTCAGAACAACAGTTAAAAACGGTGAAGCTTAATTTTCACCTCTTGCTCCCCATCCAGGGTGGGACATGGGGCTGGAGACACCAGGCAGAGCATGTGTCCGGTACCCTGGGGATGAGATATGTTTGGGGGCTACATGAAAAGGTCAGAGCACAGTCTGCAAGCTCTTAATGCTTTTTGCAAGGGATAAAGGCGAGTGCAAACTGGACAGCAATAAATTAAGATTATTTGATTACCATAAAATAGTTTGGGCTCTTACTAAGACTTAAATTAATTCACACTTTTGGTTTGAATCCCATGTATTCTGGCCCTTTGACCAGCCTATCATGCGGGGGTTTGCCAAGGCCCTAGCTGGACATGTGGACAACATGCCCTTGCTCATCTCCTCAAAAAACTCAATCGCATTTGTGAGACCTGATCTCCCATGGATAAAGTCATCTCCAACTAGTCCCAGCCTATCCAAATGCAAATAAATCCTGCCTCTCAGAATCTCTTACAGTAACTTACCTCAGCATTGATGCAAAGCTCCTTGACTTATCCTTATAGCACACTCAAAGTAACATCCACCATCATACAGTACCTCCATTTTGATTAATATTGTGATCTGGCTGCTTTTATTTAAAATCTTAAAATGTCATTGTTCTTTAAAGAATTGAAAGGATGCTCTCCAACTAGATGGTGCATAGTGGACTATGGCAGTGTAGCAGTTCAGTGTACCAGGCTTCCAAACCATTCTTTAAGAGATACGAGTTGGAATACCACCAAGCATTCAGCAACTCAAGTCCATGCATTTAAATAAACATGGATTTAAAGAAGTGTGAGAAGTAGTGATAGCAATACCATAGTCCATGTCAAACAGAAAGGGGACAGGCTGTTCAGCCCCCTGTGACCAAGCTGACCATCAAACATCAATCTCGTTTACCAGCACCTGCCCAGCAGCTTTCCATGTCTTGGTGATTCAAGTGATCACTGAGCAACTTGTTAAATGTTATGCCTCCACCACCCTCTCAGCCCATCTGCTCCAGATCCCAACCACCCTCTGGGTGAAAAGGTTCCTCCTTAGATCTCCTCCAACCTCTTATCTTAAACCTACTACATCCAATTTGAGAGATTTCTGCTTTGGGGAAAAATTTCCAACTACCTACCTCACATACTGTATGTCCCTCAGAGAACTCGGATGGGCGAGGTCTCAAACCAAAACATCACCTATCCATGTTCTCCACAGATGCTGCCTGACCCGCTGAGTTACTCCAGCACTCTGTGAAACGTCACCTATCCATGTTCTCCAGAGATGCTGCCCGACCAGCTGAGTTACTCCAGCACTTTGTGTCCTTCCATGTTCCTCATAATTTTGTATACTATCAAATCTCACCTGTGTCAACACTCAGCCACCTTCAGATTACCATTAAAATTCCGTCTGCTTCTCCAAGCCCTGCAGGTAAACATCCTAAAGTGGTTGACTCTTAACTGCCTCCTTGGTTCAGGGGACATTAGAGATGGACAATAAATGCCGGCCTTGTCAGTCATATCCATACCTCTCAAGCTATACTTTTGGAGTAATAATTTTTTTAAAAAATTGAATTGAATTGAAAGATACACAATGGAAACAGGCAGGTCAGCCCACCGATTCCACGCCGACCATCAATCACCCGGTCACTAGTTCTAGCACTCATCCACTCCCTATACACTAGGGGCAATTTACAGAGGCCAATTGACCAACAAACCTACACATTTTTGGAATGCGGGAGGAAACTGGAGCACCTGGAGAAACCCACAAGGTCACAAGGAACACGTGCAAACTCCACAGTTTCGAACCCTGGTCTCTGGTGCTTTGAGGCAGTGGCTCTACCAGCTGTGCAAACTGGGCTGCCAATCTGAAAGAAGGGAGATTGTTTCGAGGTGGATTACTTTATTACAATACCCAATTCCTCCCAAACCTGCCAAGATAGTTTGATGCAAATTATACCTTTCACATGTGCGCTTTTAAAACTAGGGGAAGCTAATTGTTGAGTGTAAAATGTCCCTTACCTGACTGTGGTTGTCGTAGAGGCTCCCTGGCTACTGTTACAGTCCCCTTCTGGGGGTGGAGGAGTGGTGCCAGATGCTGGCGTTGCCAAAGTCCCTGTTGTAGTTGATGCAGCTGCCTCTGAAGGCTCGTTGCTGTAATAACCAGCAACCTCCATCCCTGGAGGAGGAGGCGTGAGGCAGTAAGTACCATCGGGCATCATGTAATACCCATAATACATGGTGGTCACCGATGCTGTAATGGAGAAGAATGTAATCAAGATCATGCCTTATTATTTCTACAATGCTCACAGAATCTTCCAAAAACGCTCCAATGAAACTGTCAATTTTCACTTTTGTTTATACCAGCCCCTTTATTAGAACAGCTACAGAGTACATCTTTAAAAATGTGACTGCTGCGTACAAAATTGTTTTCATTATTAGAACAGAGGACAGAGTAATTATCATCAAACTTTATAAAATAAAAAATCATACCCCAGTCCTTACTAAGCATTTGACAAACTACGTGTGCATTCATTAGTGTTCAATATAGCTTTTGAACCAATTGATGCTAATGACCTGGTTAAATCAATGTGGATTAACTACGAGTACAAAAACGCTTGATTGCACCTTCACTCAACTAGTCTTTTCGGCTTTAAATTAATCATATAGTGCCCTATAACAAGACAACCTGTTTGTTCATGGATTTCTGTCACTTCCATCTTTAAGTACCAATCAATTAAACTGACTTGTCGAGTCATGACTGGTGGAGTTAGAGGAGGGAAAGCAGGAAAAGAGCCGTGGGAGTGGAGCAAAGCCTGCAAGTGATAGGTGGATGCAGATGATGGGGATTGGCAGATGGGGGGAGTAAGCGACAAAGGCTGGCCCTGTCCGTCTTGTAACAAAGTGTTCGTAATGGCCACAATGTCATTATGTTACGCACTGACCCGGGCTCCAGTAACACATGCACATTGAAGTAACCACACTTGGGCCTATCGATTTCACCATGTCCATCCTGCCTGTCAGAGTAACCTCTACCTTCCCATCATGTCCTTCCCCTCATTGACCTGCTGCTCTGGTTCCCATCCACCCCCCCCTCCCCCCACCACTCTAATTTAAACCCTGCCAAACAGCACCTGTGAACCTCCTTGCGGGAAAGTTTAGATTTAGAGATACAGCGCGG
Source organism: Rhinoraja longicauda (assembly GCF_053455715.1). Classification (NCBI taxonomy): domain Eukaryota; kingdom Metazoa; phylum Chordata; class Chondrichthyes; order Rajiformes; family Arhynchobatidae; genus Rhinoraja; species Rhinoraja longicauda. The sequence goes on from NC_135977.1 coordinate 1,132,315, forward strand.
AAACAGGCCCTTCGGCCCACCGAGTCCGCACCGCCCAGCTTTCCCCGCACATTGACACTATCCTACACACACTAGGGACAATTTTTACATTTTTTTTACCCAGTCAATTAACCTACATACCTGTACGTCTTTGGAGTGTGGGAGGAAACCGAAGATCTCGGAGAAAACCCATGCAGGTCACGGGGGGAAACGTACAAACTCCGTACAGACGGCGCCCGTAGTCAGGATCGAACCCGAGTCTCAGGCGCTGCATTCGCTGTAAGGCAGCAACTCTACCGCTGCGCCACCGTGCCGATTGTTGGTTCCCCTCCAGTTCAGGTGCAGCCCCTCTCTTTTGTACAGGTCCCACCTGCCCTGGATCCATGTATCTGAGGTCCTGCTTCCTGCACCAGCTCCTTAGCCATGTATTGAGCTGCACTATCTCTCTGCCTCTTGCCTCACTAGTATTCTGGGCAAACATACCCTAAATAGAGCATTCCTTTGTCCCAATGGGCAGCACAGTGGCGCAGCGGTAGAGCAATGCCAGAGACCAGGATTCGATCTGGACTACGGGTGCAGTCTGTACGGCATTTGACCGTGTGGGTTTCCTCCAGGTGCTCCAGTTTCCCCCCACACTCATAAAGACGCGTAGGCAGGTTTGCAGGTTAATTAGCTTCTCTAAATTGCCCCAAGCCTGTAGGATGTGAAAGTGGGATAACAGATCTAGTGCACTGGCGATCGCTGGTCAGCATGGAGTTGCTGGGCCAAACGGCCTGTTTCCACGCTGTATCTCTACAACATAAACTTGTGCACTAAATGTATGTCATCAGGATTAAAGCTGCAAATTTTTATACGTATAATTTAAAAATGGGAAAATATCCAAAAGTGAGCACAGGTCCTATCATTCCATTTGAAGCATCGCTAATTGGAAGGGGTCGAACGCAGATCATTGCTAAGGAAGGAAAACTTAATTTGCTGAGCTGTATAATCAGATTTCATTCTGCACGTCACAGCACAATGACTCAATGCTGCTGGGGCTGCAACATTGAAAATCTCAGCACAGCTTTCTCCACTCCCACTGTTCATACATACACAAATGCAACCTTTTAACAGTTTGAAGAGTTTCTTCAAAGCCACCATTTTTCTAAACTCTACACTGCCACGAAACAATTCAGCGAGGTGGGGGGCACCCGGGTTTGATCCAAACTATGGGTGCTGTCTGTAGGGAGTTTGTACGCTCTCCCCATGACCACGTGGGTTTTCCCCGGATGCTCCCGTTTCCTCCCACACGCCAAAGATGTACGGGTCTGTAGGTTAATTGGCTTTGGTAAAGATTGTAAATTGTCCCTAGTGCATAGTATAGTGTTAGTGTGTGGGGATCGCAGGTCAGTGCTGACTTGATGGGCTGGAGGGTCTGTTTTCACGTTATATCTCTTAACTAAACTGAACTCAGATAACATTTCCTTTCTCAATTTGTCACTTGTCATACTTTGCCAGGCAAGGGGGTCATGGATTTCTATTATAAGAAAATAACTGCAGATGCTGGTACAAATCGAAGGTATTTATTCACAAAATGCTGGAGTAACTCAGCAGGTCAGGCAGCATCTCGGAAGAGAAGGAATGGGTGACGTTTCGGGTCGAGACCCTTCTTCAGACTGATTTCAGATTTCTATTTCTCGTTTATCTCCCCTCTTTCCCTTCCCCTAGTTTAACATTTAAGGTCATATGGTCAAGGAATAGTAGAATGAGGCCATTCGGCCCATCACATCTACTCCGCCATTCAATCATGGCTGATCTATCTCTCCCTCCTAACCCCAATTTCGACCGCTCCTCTTCACGTCTTGCCTGACCCCCTTTTGTCTCCTTTTCACCTCCAGCCTTGTCACATACTCCATACATCTACCAGTCATCCCCATCACCTGTATCCACCCATCGTTTGCAGGGCTTTGTCCCGCCCCCACCTCTCTTTTCCTGCTTGCTCCCCCACTCCACAAGTCAGAAGAAGGGTCTCAACTCCAAATGTCGCCCGTTCCTTCCCTCTCCAGATGCTGACTGGTCTGCTGAGTTCAACACTTTTTAACGGTTTTTGTTGAAGATTCCATGTGTTTTGTGTGCTTACCGATCGTGTTGGAGCCCTCATCTCATACATTACAAAAAGACTTTGTACAATATAATGTTATTATTCTCCCACTTGTGACCCAGCATCACCTTCATCATGTTTTACAGGGTTTTCACTCACTCGTTCATAACCTATCAAGACTGAAGATGACAGAATCTTTGACCTCACACATTACTGTTTCCCTTCACTTAGATGTGACCCGACTCGAGTACTTCAGCATTTATTTAATTTTACAAAAGCCTGCAGCTTTTTTTTTTTCAAGACTTCACTCTCTTTTAGCCACAAATACAATGTGTATAACCCTTGAAAGCCATGTCTTGATGTTGTCATGTTTGCTTTCACACATGATAAAGCAGTTATTCAACAATAATTCACACCTTAAATATTGATCCAAGATTTCAACAAATAATCTTTATTACAAATCACAGATCAAACATAGCCAACAATATTGATAAGATATGTTTAGACTTACCTGCTTGATTAATCAATTCTAGTACAATATCTACTGTGGTTTCTGAACCGTCTAGTCAGATCAATCATTACACAAGATACGTACAACAAAAAGATGACTGCTGTTCATCACGTCTGCTCTTCACTGGTCAAAATCTCAACGACATGTTTCTAATGCCCGCTTCCAAACATCTGATCTTTTCTTCAGATAAGTGGAATGTCCTCTCAGCTAACAGAAAATACTAACATGCCCTTTTTGAAGCAATTGAAAGCCGAATTCAGGAGCAATGCATGAAATCCACGTGCGAGTAAAGATCTGAGCTTGTTCTCAGATGTGATGGCCAAATGCCACTTGACAATATAATAAATATTGAGCAATTGCATGACATGCCTTCAAGGCCGCATCAAGTTTGGTACGCACACATCGAGTTGAGCAGCAAGCATTTATCTGCATACTTACAATCTGAAGTGCATTCTTCAGTTGTTGTTGCTGCTGCTGCTGCTGCTGCTGCTGCTGCAGCCTCCAAGATGCTGGCTTCTTGCAGCATTTGCTCCTTTTTGGCTTCTGCTTGCACCTTCCGCACTAAAGCAGCGAGCGGATGGTCTGGATCCATTACTTTCAGTGGCTAAACACACAATTACATCTGTCAGTAATCCCGACTCTCCTGCCAACTCGTCATGCTAAAGCTGCAGCATTTAATTTGCAAGTTATTATAGAGGTATTGGCTATTTCATAGAACAAACTCAAGTCCAAGCCTCACTTGCATTATCTGATATTTATCTAGAATTATACTGTAAATCAAAACTTGGGAGAAACTTGAGATGGAGTACCGTCACTCCTGGAAACGGGATTTTAGTCAGTTTAACCTGGAAGAATTTGAAACTGTAAAATCAGATCTTCGTGGACTCACCCTCGTTAGTTCTTCCAATCTGGAGTTACTTTTAGAAGCAAAAAGACTCGGATGGAGGTAGGAACCATCGTTATCATCATCATCTTCTTCACCAGATTCTGTTACAGATTCTGTAAAAATTATAAAATGTTTCAATAAACAGTAATCACTGAGCCATGAAACAATTATTTTTCCCCAGAGACAAGCCTTAAAGGATAAGGCAACATTGATACAATATTTTGCTGGAGTAATCAATCTGAATGATCCACAAGTGATAATTGCTAATTCTCAACCCTAAGCTGATTGATTGAAAGATACAGCTCTTCGGCCCACCGAGTCCATGCCGACCATCAATCATCCATTCACACTAGTTCTATGTTATTGCACTATCTTTTCTCTCCAGAGATGCTGCCTGTCACACTGAGTTACTTCAGCATTTGTGTCTGTCTTTGGTGTAAACCACATCTGCACTTCCTTCCTACACATTTTGTCCACTCCCAACATACTAGTGGCAATTTACAGAGGCTAATTAACCTAGATCCGCACGTCTTTGGGATGTTGGGGGAAACTCACAAGGCCACAGGGACAACGTGCAAACCACACAGAGATCAGGATCAAACGTGCTTCCCTGGTGCCAAGTGGCAGCGGCTGGCTCCACCTGCTGTGCCAACCGGGGCTGACGGACTTCTGCACTGTACAATTCCATGACATCATGGATTAGCTCCACATATTTTGTGGAAAAATTAATAACCTTCCTTACTTAATTTTGATTTATCATATCATATATATACAGCCGGAAACAGGCCTTTTCGGCCCTCCATGTCCGTGCCGCCCAGCGATCCCCGTACATTAACACTATCCTACACCCACTAGGGACAATTTTTAAAAAAAAATTTAACATTTACCCAGCCAATTAACCTACATACCTGTACGTCTTTGGAGTGTGGGAGGAAACCGAAGATCTCGGAGAAAACCCACGCAGGTCACGGGGAGAACGTACAAACTCCTTACAGTGCAGCACCCGTAGTCAGGATCGAACCTGAGTCTCCGGCGCTGCATTCGCTGTAAAGCAGCAACTCTACCGCTGCGCTACCGTGTACAAGGTAACAAAAGGGTGCTTGGATGTGACAATAGGCATCTCTGGTTGACCAGGTGCAGAAGAGGTTTGTGGGAATCGGCAAAGTAAGATTAGATGTAATACCTCTTGACTGGGAGTGTGTTGGAGGGTGATGGTAAATGTAAACATGAAATAGTAGAGGAGATAATGAAGCTTGTTTTCCTTTGTGGGAAGTTACAGTAGACCACCCGTGCCCCCTACCACTAGTGGCATAGAAATGTTACTGTAAATGTGGGGCTTATGATTGGCTCGGAGAGGGGATGGTGTCGGCTAATTCTGCTGTGAAGACAGAGAACTGGTGTGCAGTTTACTGCCGCCATCTCTCCACGATATCATGCAATAAATTCTCTTGAAGCAAACCTGTGAAGTCTCCGCTTTTCATTTCCCTTTAATTTCCCTCTAAATTAATTTCTTCCACATATTTCTTGGAGATAGAGATTGCGTTTTGCTCAAGATCACAGCATCTGCAAAGTGCTGCAAGAACTCAGTGGGTCAGCCAGCATCTGTGGAGGCAATGGACTGGCGACGTTTTGGGCTGGGACCCTTCTTTAGACAGATGGCGCAAGGGGGAGATAGCAGGAAAAGAGGTGGTGGTGGTGGGACAACGCCTGGCAAGTGATAGGTAGGCTTTGCCACACCCCCAATTCTTGTTTCCAGCTTTGCCTCTCTACTCCATCAGTTTGAAGAAGCAGGGTCTCGACCCGAAATGTCACCCATTCCTTCTATCCAGAGATGCTGCCTGTCCCGCTGAGTTACTACAGCATTTTGTGTCTATCTTCGGTTTAAACCAGCATTAACCAGAATAATGCAGAGGTTGCAGGATCAATTTATTCCAAAGAGGTGGAAAGACTCTAAGGGGAGTAAGAGACACCTGTGGCTGACAAGGGAAGTCAGGGACAGCATAAAAATTAAGGAGAGGAAGTATAACACGGTAGCGCAGCGGTAGAGTTGCTGCTTTACAGCGAATGCAGCGCCGGAGACACAGGTTCGATCCTGACTACGGGTGCTGCACTGTAAGGAGTTTGTACGTTCTCCCCGTGACCTGCGTGGGTTTTCTCCGAGATCTTCGGTTTCCTCCCACACTCCAAAGACGTACAGGTATGTAGGTTAATTGGCTGGGTAAATGTAAAAATTGTCCCTAGTGGGTGTAGGATAGTGTTAATGTACGGGGATCACTGGGCGGCACGGACTTGGAGGGCCGAAAAGGCCTGTTTCCGGCTGTATATATATGATATGATAGCAAAGAAGAGTGGGAAGACAGAGGATTGGGACTCTTTTAAAGAGCAACAAAAGTTAACTAAAAAGGCAATACGGGGAGAAAAGTTGAGGTACGAGGGTAAACTAGCCAATAATATAAAGGAGGATAGCAAAAGTTTTTTTAGGTACGTGAAGAGGAAAAAAATAGTCAAGGCAAATGTGGGTCCCTTGAAGACAGAAGCAGGGGAATTTATTATGGGGAACAAAGAAATGGCAGACGAGTTAAACCGTTACTTTGGATCTGTCTTCACTGAGGAAGATACACACAATCTCCCAAATGTTCTAGGGGCCGGAGAACCTAGGGTGATGGAGGAACTGAAAGAAATCCACATTAGGCAGGAAATGGTTTTGGGTAGACTGATGGGACTGAAGGCTGATAAATCCCCAGGGCCTGATGGTCTGCATCCCAGGGTACATAAGGAGGTGGCTCTAGAAATAGTGGAAGCATTGGAGATCATTTTTCAATGTTCTATAGATTCAGGATCAGTTCCTGTGGATTGGAGGATAGCAAATGTTATCCCACTTTTTAAGAAAGGAGGGAGAGAGAAAACAGGTAATTATAGACCAGTTAGTCTGACATCAGTGGTGGGGAAGATGCTGGAGTCAATTATAAAAGACGAAATTGCTGAGCATTTGGGTAGCAGTAACGGGATCATTCCGAGTCAGCATGGATTTACGAAGGGGAAATCATGCTTGACAAATCTACTGGAATTTTTTGAGGATGTAACTAGGAAAATTGACAGGGGAGAGTCAGTGGATGTGGTGTACCTCGACTTTCAGAAAGCTTTCGACAAGGTCCCACATAGGAGATTAGTGGGCAAAATTAGGGCACATGGTATTGGGGGTAGGGTACTGACATGGATAGAAAATTGGTTGACAGACAGAAAGCAAAGAGTGGGGATAAATGGGTCCCTTTCGGAATGGCAGGCAGTGACCAGTGGGGTACCGCAAGGTTCGGTGCTGGGACCCCAGCTATTTACGATATACATTAATGATTTAGACGAAGGGATTAAAAGTACCATTAGCAAATTTGCAGATGATACTAAGCTGGGGGGGTAGTGTGAATTGTGAGGAAGATGCAATAAGGCTGCAGGGTGACTTGGACAGGTTGTGTGAGTGGGCGGATACATGGCAGATGCAGTTTAATGTAGATAAGTGTGAGGTTATTCACTTTGGAAGTAAGAATAGAAAGGCAGATTATTATCTGAATGGTGTCAAGTTAGGAGGAGGGGGAGTTCAACGAGATCTGGGTGTCCTAGTGCATCAGTCAATGAAAGGAAGCATGCAGGTACAGCAGGCAGTGAAGAAAGCCAATGGAATGTTGGCCTTCGTAACAAGAAGAGTTGAGTATAGGAGCAAAGAGGTCCTTCTACAGTTGTACCGGGCCCTGGTGAGACCGCACCTGGAGTACTGTGTGCAGTTTTGGTCTCCAAATTTGAGGAAGGATATTCTTGCTATGGAGGGCGTGCAGCGTAGGTTCACTAGGTTAATTCCCGGAATGGCGGGACTGTCGTATGTTGAAAGGCTGGACCGATTGGGCTTGTATACACTGGAATTTAGAAGGATGAGGGGGGATCTTATTGAAACGTATAAGATAATTAGGGGATTGGACACATTAGAGGCAAGAAACATGTTCCCAATGTTGGGGGAGTCCAGAACAAGGGGCCACAGTTTAAGAATAAGGGGTAGGCCATTTAGAACGGAGATGAGGAAGTGGTCAGAGAGTGGTGAAGGTGTGGAATTCTCTGCCTCAGAAGGCAGTGGAGGCCAGTTCGTTGGATGCTTTCAAGAGAGAGCTGGATAGAGCTCTTAAGGATAGCGGAGTGAGGGGGTATGGGGAGAAGGCAGGAACGGGGTACTGATTGAGAGTGATCAGCCATGATCGCATTGAATGGCGGTGCTGGCTCGAAGGGCTGAATGGCCTACTCCTGCACCTATTGTCTATTGTCTATTAACAGTTCCTTCCCACGACATTTAGTCTGAAGAAGGATCCTGACCCGAAACATCATCAGCCCATTCCCACCGCAGGTGCAGCATGACCCGTTGAGTTCTTCCAGCACTTTGTTATTTTTCCCCACTTGTTTCTTTATGTGCTTGATGAATAATGGAATGGAGCAACAGCTCAAAGCTATTCATCCCTTCATGCCCTTCTTCTATTCAATGAGGTCCTGGTAGATCTGACTGCAGCTCCAAAGACCCAATTTAACTAAATATCCTTAGATTTAATTACAAATATTGTCAGCAATTGAGCTATCCAGTGCACTTTGCTCAAGGGGAAGACTTCGACATCCCAGCACCGTTTTACACATCCTAATTCATTTTCTGTCATTTCTTGCTCAACACAATTTACCTGGGCAAAATCCCTTGCACGTTTCCAAAAATCTCTTAAATTACTCCTTATTTATTCTAAGAGGAAACAAGCCTGCTTTATATAATCTCATAACTCAAATCCCCAGACAGTGGTTAACATCCTGATGAACGTCGTGATTAAACCAAGCTCTATCACAGATACCAAGAATGCAATAGCAGGGGAATGCCATATAATCTGTCGAGCCTGCTCCATTAATACAAGAGCATGGGTGAACTGGTTTTGGCTGCAACTCAGCTAGATATTCCCACCACTATCAACTGCCTTGGTCAAAACATCTTTCTTTCTCGGCCTCCTGTAAAGAATCCCATCGATTTTGGAACAAAAACAAACAAACTGCTGGTGGAACAAACTGCTGGTGGAACTCAGCGGGTCAGGCAGCATCTGTGGAGGCAGCCACTGAATATAATTCATTCTTCTTTTGGACCTTTCACTGTTTCTAACATCAGCTCTTCCACTTCACTTGTGAGCTTTGAAAAATTCATGCTCTGGAAAAACTCCACCATGATATCCCATACTTGGTTTGGTGGGGTTAATCCTACAAGGCAAGATTTCGTAGGCTGGGCCTGTACGTGAGAGTAGTGAACCTCGTGGTAAATGCAGGAATGATGTTTATCTGTGCATGAGTATCTAGAAACACGGGTAACAGTCTCAAAATAAGGGGTGGACTATGCAGGTCTGGGATGGGGAAACATTGTTTCACCCAGAGGCAAATGAATCTTTGGAATTCTCTGTTCAAGTGTCTGGAGAGGCTCAGACACTCAATCAGTTTAAAATAAAGATCAAACACTTTTAATATTGCAAATCAGAAGACACATAATGAATGCAGGAACATAAATTAAAAGATCAGCTATGATTTTACCAGGTAGAATAGGCAAGAAGGGACACATACTTTACTTCTACTTCCTATGTTCTTACATTACTTTCTAACTTTGTATGTGCCATCAGTAATAAGTTGTGTCCTGCCCTACAAACACTGGCAGAAATTAACAACAATAACCAAAAGTCCAAGTCACATAGAGATATAGAAAGGGCACTCAACAACGATCCATTAGGCACAGCATTACACCCTGGCAGTCCAAGAATCATTTTTTCTTATTTTATGTTTACTATTCTTCAACCATTGAGTAATCATGACAAGCACTATAATGATTTTTAATTAAATGTTACGTGGGATTTAATGAAATATATTTTTTAAGCAAACATTGCAGGCCAATCTTATTACTTTACTCATGAGCTTGATAACATCTTCAAATGAATTTCAACAGGCAAGCACAGCCTGCCCGTCAGCAATCCTTGCTATCCAAGTCTAATTCTGCCAAGTCTTTCTAAATATACCCTTACGCTATCCTCTATGTAAGGATGTTGCCGCTCAGTCTTTATCAGCAGGAAGGAAACTGATCTAGCTGTTTATCTTCATTTTTGTTTAAAATGAAAGACATAACGTTCAGGTTTGTTGATGAATATCCATTTTGCAAAATAATTTTAGAAATAATGCTTTATATCCCATATTAATTTTCCAGAGGTGCAATTTGGTGAGCTAACCAGTGAGTTTCCAGTCTCTCGAGTCTGAAAGAATCTCGACCCAAAACATTGCCTGCCCATCTCCTCCACAGATGCTGCCTGACCCGCTGAGTTACTCCAGCACTGTGTGTTTTATTCAGGTTTCCAGCATCTATACTTCCTTGTGTCTCTCTAGTTCTCTCTTGTCCTTGTGTCTCTCTTTCAGTCTCATTGGGTTCTCTAGTTCACAAACATAAATGGCACATGACTTCCCTCTTCAACTATGCTACTGAAAACTAAACAACAGCAACATCGTGCAACTTCACAGAAAGCAACATCTATCAAAATGCAAGATCACAATAGATTTTGTAATGGAAATCTGTCAGAAATAACTTACTCCTTTTCTCCTCTATTTTCTTTTCCGTTTGAGCAATATATTTTCCTTCTTTCATGGTCTTGAGAATGTGCTTATAGTATGGATTCAGGTAGTGATCAAAGTCCAGAAAGTCAAACTGAGAATTCCGGGCTTGCTTAGCTTTAAGCATGATCTCAAATGGTGTTCCCTGCATGCAGACAAATTTTGCTGTGCGTTCAATGATGGCGTGCATTTTGGATGTTGCAGGCTGTAGAGAGAATGAGAACATAAGTTGTGACAACATCACAACAACTTGCATCATAGGAAAGCAGCCTCAAAACTAATTGTGTTCAATTAAATATTTTATCCACAGCAGACTAGAGTATCAGCTATAATCTTTAGTTTAGAGATACAACACAAACAGGCCCTTCGGCCCACTGGGTCCGCACCAACCAGCGATCCCTGAACATTAACACTATCCCGCACAAACACTTGGGACAATTTGCACTTATACAAAGCCAATTAACCTGTACGTCTTTGGAGTGTGGGGGGAAACCGAAAATCTTGGAGAAAACCCACGCGGTCACAGGGAGGACGTATAAACACCGTACAGACAGCACCCGTAATGAATCCTCACTGTAACCAGAGGAGAGCCAGTTGATGCTAGGAGACCCAGGATTTTCCCCACACACACACAGCCTGTGATGAGGATGTGGAATGTGTTGCTGCAGTGCTCCTGCAGCCAAATTCATTATAGCACTCAAGGGGGACCTGAATAAGTATCTGAAGTGAAGGATTTCCAGAGCTTGGGGAATGAGCTGCATTGCTTTTACATGAAATAAACTCCCTCCATTATCATTCTATCATTCCATAATTTGTCCAAAAATTACAGCAAAATTTACACCATAATCATGTAACAGAACTCTTTCAATTGACAGATTCAACTGCAAATCACATTTTCAGGTGAGAATTAAGCACATTTCTGTACTATGATCAATGACATGCTACATGAAACAATTGCAAGGAACTTTAGATACTTACAACTTCAACATCAGAAGGCACAAGCAACCCACTGGGAGCAGTGTATGGCTCCTCATTATCTTCCACATTATCCTCCATCGCAGCTGCTACACAGAACATAAAAAGAATAGAACATCAATTACAGAAATCAATATGTCTATAACCAAGATGTAACATTTTAAGTAAAAATTGCCTGTCACTAATCCATAGTCAACTTATTTTTGTTAAACAAGCAGTCATTCTGGTTACTAGAAATGTTTTTAAAATATTTTTTGAAATTATTGTTAAATCGGTATCTGAGATGTTGCTTGATGAATTTAGCATTACCAACACTTTGTTTTTTTTGTAATTCAATTACTGAATATTCTATATTTTAACACATTAAATGGTTTAATTTTGGATGTGTATTTTGCAAATCATGTGTGCATTTAAAATATGGGTTAATTACTACGAATGTGGAATACCTATGAAAAATAAGCAAAATAATTCATTCAATATCTGTAGGAAGGAACCGAAGATAGACACAAAATGCTGGAGTAACTCAGTGGGACAGGCAGCATCTCTGGAGAGAAGGAATGAGCCACGTTTCGGGTCGAAGACCCTTCTCCAGTCAGTTGGGGAGTGGAACATGCAGAGATAAGGAAGTGTAAGGTGTGGGAACGAGACATACATTTTGCAAATCAACGGTATTTATCCACAAAAAGCTGGAGTAACTCAGCAGGTCAGGCAGCATCTCAGGAGAGAAGGAATGGGTGACGTTTCGGGTCGAGACCCTTCTTCAGACTGACTCTTACATACATTTTGCAAAATAATTTTAGAAATAATGCTTTTATCCCATATTAGTTTTCCAGAGGTGCAATTTGGTGAGCTAACCAGTGAGTTTCCAGTCTCTAGAGTCTGAAAGAATCTCGACCCAAAACGTTGCCTGCCCCACTGAGTTACTCCAGCATTTTGTGTCTATCTTCTAATTCATTCAAAACTTGCCTTCTGTTTTAGCAAGCTCCTCTTCCTCTGTGGGCTGCGATGGGTCATAGTAATCACTTTTGTAAGCAAACCCGACTGCATTGTAGATGCCATCTTCTGCTAGTGCCTCGCTCAGACGTCTATATTCCTCCTCTTAAAAGGCAGATGATTATGGAGAGGAAAGCAATGCATTAGACTCAAATGGAACCAAACACCATTTTAGAAATCGGATGTGAACTTAAAGCTAATAATTAAATTCTGATATTCAATACCTGCTTTACAGACTAAATTACTGAAGAGATTTGAAAAATCATCTACAGATTTAATGTGAACTAGGAAAAAAGCCTCAATATATATTATAAGATAAATCAGTTTTCCCATTGAAGAGAAAAAAAAAGAATTCTTAGTTTCCACTCTGCCCTACAAGTTGCGAACAATTTTCTTTTGCAGGCTAATTTAACTACTCCTGAGATCCTTTTTGATAAGGAAGGATTCCTTTTCCAATCCCCAGGGTACTGTCAAATAAGGAATATCAAAAAAATGAGTGCATGGTCAAATTGCAGACAGTTGTAAAATTTGCAGAAATTCACATAAATTTGATTAAAAAGATAGTTGTTTGACAAAAAGTACCTTGCCTTGCCTCCTCCTCAAGCAAGTCCGTATGCAAGGCTAAATACCTCTCTTCATCGCAAAGAGCATCGATCCTCGCCTCTTCTTCTGACAACTGGTAATCTCTGTTCCAGGTGTACTCAGCGTCACATTCTGAGAGGTCGTGTAAATGACCCCGGCAATCGTACCTGCAAGATGAAGACACTGGTCAAAGGTACAGAAATACAACCAATTACAAAGATAACATACTTACCACACTAGGCAGCCTGAAAGTGATATTTATAAAAGAAAACATTATCTGACATAAAATTATGAAAGATATCTTAACGTAGTATATATATTTAAAATTTAAAACGTTTCTCTGTGCATATAAAACAATAGCAAGTACTTTGAGAAAAGTTAACTCGGATCTTCACCATAATACTGCATGGTTAACAAATTGTAAACAAACGCCCGTTTGCCAACACTGAAGAAAAAAGAATCTTACCGTTCACGTTTCAGTCAAGCAGCACTCGCTCTGCTATCTGTCAATGACACTCTTGCTTGAAAACATTTCATCTGCAAAAACCAGTTTTAACAGACGCACAAACCTGAGGACATAAATACCTATCAGCAAGAACCAAATGGGCCGAAAATGTCCTTGCTTCACAATGCTCCGAGCTTTCCTGGAGGACGAGCAGCAGGTGAGGGCTCTTCATCCGAAGACAGTCTGTCCTTTGGAGGCAAAAGCATGACTAGGCCTGTTTTTATCCTAGCCATTCTACTACCTGTCAAATTCACTGGGGAAAGAAGCTCTGGGTTATGTGACAGAGAAAGACATACACACACACATATCACACATACAGTGATGGGGGGAAATAAATGAAACACCGCATGCATGTTTACATTCATCAAGCAGGTAAATGACTCAAAATTCACAATAATTTAATACATTGTTTTAAAATACAAGCTAAATATCTGAAATAAAAACAGAAAATGCTGGAAAAGGGCAGGTCTGGCAGAGATGGGAAATTAACACTCTGGAGCTGTGATTTTTCTAAAGAACTGGATAAAGTTGAAGTTTGAGGTGAGAAGGGAACGGAAATCCAGTTCTGATGAAAGATCACTGACCCGAGACATCATTTCTGTTTTTGTTTCGGAAGGCTGCTGGGACACAGCCACACTCCAGGGACTTGTGCACACAGTTCAGGCTGACATACCCAATGAAGTACTGAGGGGGAGCAGCGCTTGCACTCCTGAAGGTGCTAAAATACCAATATCTCATCTGCACTTTCCGCTAGCTAAAAAATCCTGCGGCATTATTTCACAAACCAGCATATTTCTACATGGTGCCTAGGCCTTTATTTAACTCTCGAACAACAATATATAAAACAAGGATCTTGACCCAAAACGTCACCCATTCCTTCTCTCCAGAGATGCTGCCTGTCCCACTGAGTTACTCCAGCATTTTGTGTCATCTTCAATAAATAAAATAGAATGCCTGATGATGATCACGTTTGTGGAAGCTTGCCATGTGCATACTTGTTGCCTCATTGCCAACATTACATTGAAACTTGAAAAATACTTCACTGGCTAAAGAACACAAAGTCTTGAAATGCCAACCCTTTTCTGAAGTGAAAGACATCTGTGGATGGTGATGGGGACTTCACATAAGTTTGACATTTTATATTTTATATCAGAAGATGGACACAGAGAAAATAACAAAACACGGAATGAATTAAAAGGCACTTTAGAACTATTACTTCATCTCCATAGATTCATTGAAAGTTATTCAAAAAACTGGAAAAAGACTTGGAGCTCCTCCAGATCACTTTATTTAAAGACATCCCAAACCGTTTTGCAGCCAATAAATACCTTTGAAGCACAACATAAAATGTTGAAGGAACTCAGCAGTTCAGGCAGCATCTGTGGAGGGAATGGACTGATAACATTTTGGGTTGAGACTCTTCTTCAGCGGACTGATGGAGTCGGGGACACTGGGATAAGGGGTAAGACTGAGTCTGGTAATGGGGGAGGCCCAAGACAAAAAGATCAGTGTGGGAATGGGAAAGGGAGTTAAAATGGGAGATCTAGTAGGCCTTGGTGGACTCTGAAGTGCAGTCACTGTAATAGGATGGCAAAAGCAGCAGACAATTTGCACACAGCAACACTCACAAATAATTGAGATTATTGAATGTTGATTGAGGGATATCAGGCAGCACATTGGGTGAAATCTCCTGCTCCTCTTCAGTGGTTATAGGATGCACAGATATACCCTGCACAGCATACAGCTCCCGGGACAGTTCCAGGAGCAGCACAAAGACACCGCTGCTACACAGATTCCACTGCCTGCACTTAACTTGTATAAAAATTCAAAGTCTATTCCTACAAAAGCTTAGATGGCAAGTTAAGCCATGTTCCCAATGTCACAATCATCAAAGGTGTGAAAGAAGGACACAAATGCTGGAGTAACCATCATATCATATCATATATATACAGCCGGAAACAGGCCTTTTCGGCCCTCCAAGTCCGTGCCGCCCAGCGATCCCCGTACATTAACACTATCCTACACCCACTAGGGACAATTTTTACATTTACCCAGCCAATTAACCTACATACCTGGACGTCTTTGGACGTTTTGTGTGATCACTCAGCGGGATAGGCAGCATCTCTGGAGAAAATGAATAGGTGAATTTTCAAGTCGGGACCCTTCTTCAGACTGAAAGGTCACCTATCCATATTCTCAGCAATGATCACATTGAGTGGCGGTGCTGGCTCGAAGGGCCGAATGGCCTACTCCTATTGGGCCTATTGTCTATTCTCCAGAGATTCTGCCTGACCCGCTGAGTTACTCCAGCATTTTGTCTCTGTTTTTGGTATAAACCTATCCATGCACTTCCTTTTTAATATATTATTATTAAAAGTCTGTGAAAGTCTGATACTTACAATTATTTTTTTTAACTGTTTATAAGAAATGTTGAATATTTAACTAATTATATAAAAGCAATTAAGACTTTTGGACACAAACAATTAAATGAATTTAAGTTCACAGTTGAATATTTTAAGGGTAATTCAATTAATTGTTATAAAAGTAAGATACCTGGAAGGTACATGCCCCTTTCAGGTGTTCCTCGCCACTGAAATGAATGGAATCACTGAACGACCTCTGAAATTAGCTGGAACACATTCAGTGCCAACATCTTCCGATGTACTCTTGGGAGAATCCAGATTGTTGCCAGTCAACGCTGGGCCTGGAGCCCAGTGTTGGGATGTGTGACAGTGGCGAGGATGTTCCCTGGAAGTTCAGGACTTCCACGATCCAATGAAGCAGAAGCGAACTGCCAGCCTGGCTCAACCAAGCGTGGGCGGGCATCCACCCCGTGCCCACCTGATCGGGCAGAAGGGTCCACACTCCAACATCCAGTAGCAACGGGGTGTATTCAGCACCCCTCTCACTGGCAACACAGCGCTCCCTTAGAGACACGAAATGCTGGATAAACTCAGCGGGACGGACAGCATCTCTGGATAGAAAGATTGGGTGACGCTTCGGGTCGAGACCCTTCTTCAGACACTAAAGAAGGGTCTGGTCCCGGAACGTCACCCATCTCTTCTACCCAGAGATGCTGCCTGTCCCGCCTGTTGAGTTACTCCAGTATTTCGTGTCTATCTCCTGTTTAAAGTAGCATCGGCAGTTCCTTCCAACATGCTTCCTCAGGGAGCGTGGCATTCCCTCCAAGCTATGCCCTCAGCACTGCCTCAACGCTAAAAGGCAATGCTCCCTCAACTCTATGGTGCTCCCTTAAGACAGCTCGGTGCTCCCTCACTCAGCGAAGAGCTACCTCACTCAGCGAAGAGCTCCCTCCACGCCACAGAGCAACGCTCCCTCCTCAACTCTATGGAGCTCCCTTAGACAGCTCGGTGCTCCTCACTCAGTGAAGAGCTGCCTCCACGCCACAGAGCAACGCTCCCTCCTCAACTCTATGGTGCTCCCTTAGACAGCTCGGTGCTCCCTCCACGCCACAGAGCAACGCTCCCTCCTCAACTCTATGGTGCTCCCTCAAACATGTCACTAGTCTATATCCATGGACTACCCCAGAGTGGCACATCCTTCCCGACACCACCAGATGTGCACCAACCTTGTCACTCTTCGAGTCACAGCTCGGCAACTTGGACAGGGGTCATCTCCCCAAACTTGCCCACATAAAAATCTCAATGATCTTTTAGCAACCAGTACCCACGCGAGTGAAACCTGCACCGGATAGTCCAGCTGTTGGCGGTTGTGCAATGAAACAGAAAGGCGCTCCCTCCTCAACTCCATGGTGCTCCTTCAAGCAGCGCGGCGCTCCCTCCTCAACTCCATGGTGCTCCTTCAAGCAGCGCGGCGCTCCCTCCCTCCCTCCCTCAGCGTGAACTGTGTGCGGGCTGGAGTGGGGCTGACCCGGGGCCGCGGTGCGGGGGTGGCCGGGTGGCCGGGTGGCCGGCGGGCAGAGTGAGGCCGGGGAGGGATGGAGGGAGGGATGGAGGGAGCGGTGCGGTGCGGCGGGAGGGAGGGCACCGACCTGTCGATGAGCAGCCCCTGGTCTCCCATCCAGGGGATGAGTTGGCGGCCCTGCTCCATGAAGCGCGCCCGCTCGTCCTCACGGAACAGCTTGCAGGCGTAGCCGAAAACCAGCAGCTCCGCGCCGGCCCCGGGACCCCCTGACGCCGCCGCCGCCGCCGCCGCCACCGTCACCGTCGTCGCCCCGTCCTCCTGCTTGCGCTGCCGGTGACTCGGGTAGGCCCGGGCCTGGGCCATGATCCGCCGCCGCCGCCTCTCCTCCTGAAGCGGGGCTGTGTGCCGCCACTCCGCCTGGGCCTGGGCCTGGGCCGCTGCTCCTCACGGCCCTGAGGCAGCTACTACTCCCGGTCCCCCTCTGAGCCTGAGTGTAGGCCCGAGCCTGTGCTGTGCTGTGCTGTGCTGTGAGCGGGCACCGTCGGCGCTCGTGCTGCTGCCGCTGTGCCGGGCCGGTGTCGGTGCCGCTGTGCCGGGCCTGAGCCGGTGTCGGTGCCGCTGGGCCGGGCCTGTGTCGGTGCCGCTGGGCCGGGCCTGTGTCGGTGCCGCTGGGCCGGGCCGGTGTCGGTGCCGCTGGGCCGGGCCGGTGTCGGTGCCGCTGGGCCGGGCCTGTGCCGCTGTGCCGGGCCGGTGTCGCTGTGCCGCTGTGCCGGGCCGGTGTCGCTGTGCCGCTGGGCCGGGCCTGTGTCGGTGCCGCTGGGCCGGGCCTGTGTCGGTGCCGCTGGGCCGGGCCGGTGTCGGTGCCGCTGGGCCGGGCCTGTGCCGCTGTGCCGGGCCGGTGTCGCTGTGCCGCTGGGCCGGGCCGGTGCCGGTGCCGCTGTGCCGGGCCGGTGTCGCTGTGCCGCTGGGCCGGGCCGGTGCCGGTGCCGCCGCCCCTCCTCTCCTGAGCCAGTGAGTGCCAGAGCCTGGGCTTGTGCTGTGTGGGCCGGTGGGTGCCGGTACTCGGCCTGGGTGCTAATGCTGTGGTGTGGGCCCTCCCTGTTGTCCGGTACCGGTGCCTCTACTCCTCCTGAGCCCGTGCTGTGGGCCTGTCGTGCTGTGGGCCTGTCGTGCTGTGGGCCTGTCGTGCTGTGGGCCTGTCGTGCTGTGGGCCTGTCGTGCTGTGGGCCTGTTGCCCGGCGCCCTGCTGTCCCAGTCCCGGTCCCAGTCCCGCCGCCCCTCCTCCTCCTCCCGCAGGCCCACGGCCGACAAAATGGCGGCACCTCCCTCCTCCCTCCTCCCGCGCTCGCTCACTCACTCGCTCACCCCGCACCGCACTTTCCACACAAACCCACCGCGTAAACACACAACCGCACACGGCTCGTTTCATCCCCTTTTATTATATACACTTTTTACAAAAACATTACTTATTCCCGTTTCTCATTCACGCCTCCCCCGCCTTCAGACACAGACTGACGAATCTGCGGGCGGGGTAGCAGGCGGCCGACGGGCAGAGTGGCCGAGCAGGAAGAGAACTGCTTCATTTACTGTCCATCTGTCTCAAATAAATATATTGACATTGCCCCCCCCCCCCCCCCCCCCCCGGCAGCATTCTGTGGCAAAGAATTCCACAGACTCACCACCCTCTGACTAAAGGGCTGAACAACCAGCTGAGGTTGAGTTTAGAGAGAGGGTACATGGCAGCACCTCCGGGGTGTAAAGGATAGGATAGAACGGGGACAGGCCCTTCGGCCCACAATGTCCGTGCTGAACATGATGCCAAGTTATAAATTCATAAGGAATAGGAGTAGAATTAGGCCATTCGGCCCATCGAGTCTACTCTGCCATTCAATCACGGCTGATCTATTTCTCCCTCCTAACCCCATTCTCCTGCCTTCTCCCCATAGCCTCTGACATATGGGTGGCACGGTGGCGCAGCGATAGAGCTGCTGCCTTCTCAGCGCCGCAGACCGAGGTTCGATCCCGACTGCGGATGCTGTCTGTAAGGAGTTTGTACGTTCTCCCCCATGACCGCGTGGGTTTTCTCTGAGATCTTCGGTTTCCTCCCACACTCCAAAGACATACAGATACGTAGGTTAATTGGCTTGGTAAATGTTTTAAAAAATTGTTCCTAGTATGTGTTAATATGCGGGGATCACTGGACGACGCGGACCCGGTGGGCCAAAGGGCCTGTTTCCATGCTGTATCTCTAAACTAAAGTAAACTAAACCTGTACTAATCAACAATCTATGCCTTAAAAATATCCACTGACTTGGCCTCCACAGCCTTCTGTGGCTGAATTCCACAGATTCACCATCCTCTGACCCCTTCCTAAAAGAACATCCTTTAATTCTGAAGCTATGACCTCTAGTCCTAAACTCTCCCACTAGTGGGAACATCCTCTCCACATCCACTCTATCCAAGACTTTCACTATTCTAGTTAAACTAATCTCCTCTGTCTGCCATGTGCCTATTTAAAAGCCTCTTAAACACCACTATAGTATCTGCCTCCACCACCACCCCTGGCAGAGCGTTCCAGGCACCCGTCATCCTCTGTGTAAAAAAACCTGTCCCGCACATCTCCTTTAATCTTTGCCAAACTCATCTTTAAGCTAAGCCTTCTGGCCTTTGACATTTCCACCCTGGGGGAATAAGGTTTTGAATGTGTACCCCATCTCTGTCTCTCAGCAGAAAGACAGCAATCTTCACATCAGTGGCAGACATCTTCAGCTACGATTTCAAGAGCATTTGAATAGTTTGAATAGTTCACAGACAAACGCAATGGAGCATTGTTAAAAATTTTGGTCAGAAAAGATGTTTTGGTGTCAGGATTTGGGAAAGATGCTGGGATCACATTGACAGGAGCGAACAAGAGGATTTGGGTAGCCTCTCGATTCCAGGTTTATGTCATTCCAATACTGTTCAACTAATCCTCCTTTGTACCATTCCAGTAAACTGCATTTGATATGGTGCGAGTTGACATAGAACACAGACCATTCAGCACAGGAACAGGCCCTTCGGCCCACAATGTCCGTGCCGAATATGATGCCAAGATAAACTAATCTCTGCCTGCACATGATCCATATCCCACCATTCCCTGTATTTTTATGTGCCTATCTAAAAGCCTCCTAAATACCACTATCATATTTGCCTCCTCCACCACCCCTGGCAGTGCATTCCCAGCCCCCACCACTCTCTGTAAAAATACGTGCCCCGCCTATCTCCTTTAAACTTTGCCCCTCTCACCTTTAAGCTATGCCTTCTGGCCTTTGACATTTCCACCCTGGAGAATAAGGTTCTGAATGTTTACCCCCATCTCTGCCTCTCATCTTCTTATCGAGTCCACATCACAAGATTAGAAATTGTTCAGCCGGAGCTGAACACACTTCTCGGCATCTGCGTACAATGGCGTCTTGAGCATCTTGTGCGTGGTGGTGGAAAGATTGGTGGAAACAGGGCAGCGATGTGAACGCTCTTTCCTTGACCCCTCTGCCTCTCATTATCTTATATCTCATGCCTCCCCTCAGCCTCCAGCGTTCTGGAGAAAGCAATCCAAATTTGTCCAACTTCTCCTTATAACTAATAATAGTTATATTATTATATGGATTACACAACTAATCCAGGCAGTATTCTGGTAAACTGCGTGTGCCGCTTCTTCAAAGTCTTGACATCGTTCCTGTAAAGAGGCAACCACAATTGAACTCCATACTCCAAATGCAGCCTACCCAAAGTTTTAAAGAGTTGGATCATGACTTCCTGACTCTAATGATCAAGGAAGCTGAGCATACCATATGTCTTCGATCTACATATTGCCACGTTCAGGGAGTTATGGGTTTGGACCCCAGGATCCCTCTGTACATCAATGCTGTTCAGGGTCTTGCCATCAACTGCATTCCTTCCCCTTACTTGACACCTCACATTTGTTTGGATTAAACTGCACCTGCCATTTCTCCACACATTTCTGTCGTTGATTTATATCGCGCTGCATTCTTTGACAGCCTTCCTCCTAGTCTGTGACCCCAGCAATCTGGATATTGATTGCAAACTTACTCACTAAGCCCGTCTACATTTACGTCCAAGTCATTTATATACATCACAAACAACAAGTCCCAGCACAGATCCCTGCGGAGGTCCACTGGTCACAGATCGCCAGCCAAAGTAATGCTCTTCCACCACAATCTTTTGTCTTCTATCAGTAAGCCACTTCTGAATCCACACAACCAAGTCATCGTGAATCCCATGCCTGTTAATCCAAAGAAGGGTCTTGACCCGAAACATCATCCATTCCTTCTCTCCAGAGATGCTGCCTGTTCCGCTGAGTTACTCCAGCTTTTTGTGTCCATCTGTGAATCTGCTGGGTCAGTCTACCATGGGTGACTTTTTCAAATGCTTTACTAAAATCCATGTGGATCACATCCAATGCCCTACCCTCCTCGATCACCTTTGTCATGTCCTCAAAAAGCTCGATCATTGTCTATCTGTTGCAGGGCAACTAACTTTAAACTCATCATATCAGTTTGAACCTACCTCTGACACTAAACACAATTATAACTTCATAACACTGAATTTCTCTGTGTAATCTTATCTTACTTCCAGGTTAAACAGCTGCTGATCGTCCTAGAAAATGGTTGTAAGTTCAAGATTTCTGTTTGATATCTTTGATATTTGCCCAGAAAAAAAAGTTAATTGGTTAACTTAGCAACTCAAGTGGATTGTGATGGGAAGAGTTCACAGTGTAAATGTTAATGCAATGCAAGCAGATTGTTATAGATATGTGATGGGTCAAATTTCAGATAATTAATCCCTCAACCAAGACAGAATGGTAACCCGTGTCAACTTCGGGATGTGGGCTTACGCCAAATTAGTTAAGTATTAGTCTGATGCCCTTGATACAAATATTAATTCCAGTGATTTTTACAGAAGTGCGATTTTAATAGCTGCTGATATAATAAATATATTATGCATGCATCATTAAGACATACACTGTAATCTCAAGCAAGAATAATTGTTTCTGTTCAGTGATGTCCCAAGTGGCAAATATCTTTTGCTGATATTTCCAGTGGGAAATTAAAGCTATTTGGAATAGTCTCACAAAAGTATGGCACTTTAAAAATGAACGTTGTGTCCTTATAACAAGAAGTGGAAAAAAACAGATCAGCTAACTAGCCAATTTCAAGAGTCAAGAGTGCTTTACTATCATATGTATCAAAACGGAACAGTGTAATTATTACTTGAGGCAGCACAACACGTTCGTACACATAGATAATAGATAATAAACAAACATAAAAGAGTTCAATAAATTAAAAAACTCAATATCGTGCAAAAAACACAAAACAAAGCCTGAAGTCCCTGGTCATAGAATCACGGAGTCTTCCAGCGTAGAAACAGGCCCTTCAGCCCAACTTGCCCACACCGGCCAACATGTCCCAGATACACTAGTCCCAGCTGCCCGCGTTTGGCCCATATCCCTCCAAACCTGTCCTATCCATGTACCTGTCTAACTGTTTCTTAAACATTGGGATAGTCCCAGCCTCAACTACCTCATCTGGCAGCTTGTTCCATACACCCACCACCCTCTGTGTGAAAAAGTTACCCCTCAGATTCCTATTAAATCCTTTCCCCTTCACCTTAAACCTATGCCCTCTGGTCCTCGATTCCCCTACTCTGGGCAAGAGACTCTGTGCATCTACCCGATCTATTCCTCTCATGATTTCATACACCTCCATAAGATCCCCCCTCACCCTCCTGTGGACAACCATGGCAGTTCATGGGGTTCAATAGTCAATTGGTTGTTCCTGAACAACTTGAATGAATGAATAAGTTTATTGGCCAAGTATACAAGGAATACAAGGAATGTGCCTTGGTGCTCCGCTCACAAACGACAACACAACCATACAGATAACAATTAAGAATAAAGTATAAACACATCAAAACAATAAGGATACAACATTACGGTCTA
This sequence comes from Rhinoraja longicauda, assembly GCF_053455715.1. Taxonomy (NCBI): domain Eukaryota; kingdom Metazoa; phylum Chordata; class Chondrichthyes; order Rajiformes; family Arhynchobatidae; genus Rhinoraja; species Rhinoraja longicauda. Next base: position 1,155,354 of record NC_135977.1, read on the forward strand.
AACATGTGGGTGAAAATAAAGCAGAGCAAAAAAGAGACTAAAAAATTTGGTTATTGAGTAGACCCACTGAGTTACTCCAGCATTCTGTGAAACGTCACCTATCCATGTTCTCCACAGATGCTGCCTGACCCACTGAGTTACTCCAGCACTATGTGAAACGTCACCTATCCATGTTCTCCACAGATGCTGCCTGACCCACTGAGTTACTCCAGCATTCTGTGAAACGTCACCTATCCATGTTCTCCACAGATGCTGCCTGACCCACTGAGTTACTCCAGCACTATGTGAAACATCATCTATCCATGTTCTCCACAGATGCTGCCTGACCCGCTGAGTTACTCCAGCACTATGTGAAACGTCACCTATCCATGTTCTCCACAGATGCTGCCTGACCCGCTGAGTTACTGCAGCACTTTGTGGGTTTTCCATTCCAGCATCTGCAGTTCCTTATGTCAGCATTTGTTGTCCTTGTAGATGTTCAAATTCGCTGAAAGAGAGGTTTAGAAGTGGGAAAGGCAGCAAGTCTTCAAGTCTGAAAAAGGGTCCCATCCCGAAAAGCTCTATATCCATTTTCTCTAGAGATGCTGCCTGACCCGTTGAGTTACTCCAGCACTTTGTGTATGTCTGTGATATAAACCAGCATCTGCGGTTCTTTGTTCTACATATGGATAAGGTCAAACATTCTGAAAAAGAGTCCCAACCCAAAGTTGCTCCAGCATTTTGTGTCTTTTCTTGGTAAACAAGCATTTGCAGTTCCTTTTTTCCACATGGTGTATCAGTTGCCTGGATAAGGTGTTGTACATACAAGACTCTGGAACACAAGCTGAGAAGTGGAAGTAATCAGTTTGTCTTTATTATTGGCCAACATCGATGGGTCGAATGGTCTCCTAATGTGCAATATAGTTCCATAATTCTATGATCTGGATCCTTGCTCCCTGCTTTATATATCAGCTCTGCACTGCATTATCAACTTCTCAACACTTTAGATGAGGAAGATGCAGTGCCTGTTGAGGTGTAATGAAGTTTGATGGTGATTTGTGGTGCAACCTCTGGGCTAAATCAACAATCTGCTCCCAGCTTAGTGCTGCAAGCAGATCTAGGTACTCTGCCCAATAGAATCTCAGCCTTCTGGAGAAGGTCAGAAGGCGGCCCTCGACCCGAAACGTCACCAATTCCTTTTCTCCAGAGATGCTGCCTGTCCTGCTGAGTTACTCCAGCTTTTTGTGTCTGCCTTTGGTTTAAACCAGCATCTGCAGTTCCTCCCACACATCACTATTGTTAGCTCTGAAAATCACCATTGTTTGTCTATGGCTCCTCTATAACCTTGTTCTCATTTAAACTGTAGGGAAGACTTTGCCCAAGACCGCAGGGAATTGCAGAGAGTTGTGGCTTGCTGGGTCACTTCAGGGGCAATTATTGCTCATTCACAGTGCGAGATCATTGAGGTGGCAGACAAGCTGGAAGGCAGGTAGCACATTCTGGTGTTTTGCATTTGTCATTGTACTTATTGTTGCATCCATCATTACCATGTATAATGTTATGAACTTCATGCAAACATGAAAGTTCATTGCAGCCTCGTGTGTATGACAATAAAGTAATCTGAATTTGAATCTTTAAAACCTCATGAAATAGGTGGAATAATGGGGGACATGGAAGAAAGAGCTAAGCGCCTTAGAACATCAGAATAAACAGCATGAGACCGAGTTTGATGACAATACAGCAGAAAGTGAGATCATTTTGGCAAGACTTGAAAGAACAAGAGGGGTGACAGATGTTTTAAATGTGCAGACAGGTTCACAGCCTGTTCTAGATGCTCTCAGAGTCTCAGCAAATGTGGAAACCTGCATTATACTAATTGCTTCATCTCAGAATCTCATAGTTCTGCCCATGGTACACATGACAATTAAACACTCTTGACTCTTGTGAAGGAGGCAGTGAATGCCGGATACCTTGGGCAGAGCAGTTTCCCAAGCAGCTAAATGAATCATCCCAATGGATAGATATGTATAGATAGACACAAAAAGCTGGAGTAACTCAGCGGGACATGCAGCATCTCTGGAGAGAAGGAATGGGTGACGTTCTGGGTCGAGACCCTTCTTCAGACCAGCATCTGCAGTTCCTTCCTACACATTATGTATAGATACTGTATCTACTATACTAGATAGATAGAAATGTGAACTCAGCGGGTCAGGCAGCATCTCAGGAGAGAAGGAATGGGTGACGTTTCAGGTCGAGACCCTTCTTCAGACTGCACAACATAATTCTCAGCATTGTAGCGCATCAGTTCCAGAGACAAAGTCCAATGTCCGCAATGGGGTAGAGGTGAATCGGACAGTACCCAGAAGTTCATGTCATAGGAGCAGAATTAAACCATTCGGCCCATCGAGTCTACTCGGCCATTCAATCATGGCTGATGTATCTTTCCCTTCAATCATGTTAGATCTATCTTCCCTCTCATTCCCTCACATTCTGCGCATTCTTCCCATAACCCTTGACACCCTTACTAATCAAGAATCTGTCCCCCTGGCTTATGGAAGGACCATTCAGAAGCCTGATAACAGAGGGGGAGAAGCTGTTCCCGAGTCTGGTGGTGCAAGCTTTCAACCTTCTGTACCTTCTGCCGGACGGGAGCAGGGAGAAGAAGGAATGAGAAGAAGGTGGGACAAAGTGTTTGATTGTGTTGGCTGCTTTCCTGAGGCAGTGTGAAGTGTAGATGGAGTCAATGTGGGGAGTCTGGTCTCTGTGATGGACTGGGCTGTTTACCCTCCAGTTTGTCTGCCCACTCTGTGATCTAACACAGTGGTTCAGCTCTTCTTGCCCCTCAATTGACCCAGCAAGCCACTTGTATCCCAACCACAGTTAAAACAGAAACTGCATGGCCCTGCATGACCTTGTCAGGGGGCAGTTAGGGGGTGGTAATACATTAAAGGCTGGCCTTGCCAGAGTTGCCCAGGTTCTGAAGAATGACCAATTAAGATGCCCTGTTTTGCCCCTGTCGTTAGCAGCCCCAGGTCAAGCTCTAAACTCAGAATCCTGCCTGAAAAATTCAGGGAAATATAATTTTTAAATAAATAATCTGGTAATTCAACAGATGAAAATTATTTGACTCATTTGTGGATTTGCACCATTTCTGAAGTGTGATCCATCCTCATAGACTTGCTGCAGAAAGTGCGCACCACCAGACTCAGGAACAGCTTTTCCCCCTCTGTTATCAGGCTTCTGAACGGCCCTTCCATAAGCTAGGGCACTGTCCGATTCACCTCTACCCCATTGCGGACATTGGACTTTGTCTGTTGAACTGATGCCCTACAATGCTGAGAACTATATTCTACACTCTGTATCTTCCCCTTTGCTCCACCTTTTGCCGATTTTCCCCCTTACATCTTAAATTGTTCCCCTCCCTGTTGTATAATTTTAACTGCGTTCATTGTTGATATGGACATCATTTTAAATTTATTTTTAATGGCTGCTGATAAATCTGTCTGAGGCCTATGTCAGTTAATGATGACAGACATTAATAGCATTTACCCAGTGGTCCAGTTGTGAGCTGATTGAGGTAATTACATCCCTGCTCCTGATTTCATTATTTTATATAATGCTCACGCTTTGTAAAGATGGCTCTCACTTTCAGAGCTGGGATACGGCCACTTGATTTCCAAGGGAACCTTGCTGCAGTTAGTTGATAAAATTAAGAGTTCTGATCCGTGTGCTCAGATGTCTCCATGGTCTTACCCCCTCTCCCAACTCCACAACTCCGGCAGCTCGTTCCATAAACCCACCACCCTTTGTGTGAAAACGTTGTCTGACATTCCTGAACCTATCTTTCCCCCCTCACTTTAAACCTATGTTCCCTGGTTCTTGATTGCCCGACTCTGGGGAAATGATTCAACGCATGCACATTGTCTCTTGCCCAGAGTAGGTGAATCGAGGACCAGAGGACATAGGTTTAAGGCGAAGGGGAAAAGATTTATTAGGAATAAGAGGGGTAACTTTTCCACACTGAGGGTGGTGGGTGTATGGAATAAGCTGCCAGAGGAGGTAGTTGAGGCAGGGACTATCCCAACGTTTAAGAAACAGTTAGACAGGTACATGGATAGGACAGGTTTTGGGGGATATGGACCAAATGTGGGCAGGTGGGACTGGTGTAGCTGGAACATGTTTGCCGGTGTGGGCAAGTTGGCTCAAAAGGCCTGTTTCCACACTGTATCACTCTATAACTCTCTATGACTCAAACTATCCCCCTCATCTGCAAACTTATTAATGCTGCTTGGTACATTCTCATCCATATCATTGATATATCTCACAAACAGCAATGGGCCCAGCACTGATCCTTGAGGCACGCCACTGGTCACAGGCTTCCAGTCCAAAAACAAACACCCTTCCACTATCACCGTCAGCTTCCCTGCATGAAGTCAAGTCAAAGTCCAATAGACTAACTCCCTGAATCCCATGTAATCTAGCCTTCCCGAGCATCTTTCCATGCGGAATGTTGTTAAAGTCTTCGAGATGAGGATGCTACCATCTGAACAACTGTGAACTCCTTAACTGAGATCTCACCAGCCCCGAGTTTCACAAGGATGTGAAGACACTTAGTGCTACAGATAGACACAAAATGCTGGAGTAACTCAAGGGGGTTGTGCAGCAACTCTGAAGGAAAAAGGACAGGTGACATTTATGGTCGGGAACCTTCTCCAGAATCTCTAACACCTGTACAATTAAAGAAGTCTTAGAGTCATAGAGTGATACAGTGTGGAAAAAGGCCCTTGATATATGATGAAAGAATGGATCGACTGGGCTTATATTCACTGGAACTTAGAAGGGTGATAGGGGATCTTATAGAAACATATAAAATTATTAAGAGATTGGACATGCTAGATGCAGGAAAAATGTTCCCGATGTTTGGGGAGTCCAGAACCAGGGGTCACAGTTTAAGAATAAGGGGTAGGCCATTTAGGACTGAGATGAAGAAAAACTTTTTCATCCAGAGAGTTGTGAATCTGTGGAATTCTCTGCCACAGAAGGCAGTGGAGGCCAATTCACTGGATGTTTTCAAGAGAGAGTTGGATATAGCTCTTGGGGCTAACGGAATCAGGGGATATGAGTCGAAAGCTGGAATGGGGTACTGATTTTGGATGATCATCAATGATCATATTGAATGGCGGTGCTGGCTCAAAGGGCTGAATGGCCCACTCCTGCACCTATTTTCTATGTTTCTGTGGCCCAACTTGCCCACACCGGCCAACATGTCCCAGCTACACTGGTTCCACCTGCCTGCGTTTGGTCCTTGAGTATTAGTGCTGTTCATTGCAACTTGTGCACGGATTTATTCCAGCTCCTGCCTCTATGCAGCTGTGATCGCACCTCCTTGACTACGATGTTCAAAAGACGCTCGGAAAACCAGGTTCCTTCTTTTAAGATGGTGAATTAATGATCGAATCTGAACATCAAAGCCGAAGCATCAATAAGTAGAAGAAAAATAGATCAGTGACAATTCTAAGATTGATATTTAAACATAATTAATTGTTGCAAAAGGATTGTGGACAAATGGATAGTAAATCTTTTTATGATCTGTTGACTGTTTAGTCAATATTCCATTTCTCTTTCTCAAACAGTTATTAATGGTCCTTTTGAATTCATAATCTCTATCCGTCTGGCAAGTGTTCTGTAGACGGTCCAGAAATCATAGCTACTGGTGCCTGGGGATTCCACCCCATTTCATAGAAGGTTAATTGCTCTCTCTGCAAGTTTAATTTATATAGTTTAGTTTATAATTATTGCCAAGTGGACCAAGGTACAGCGAAAAGTTTCTTCGTTGCGTGCTAACCAGTCAGAGGAAAGTCTATACATGATTATAATCAAGCCAAAGATAGGCACAAAAAGCTGGAGTAACTCAGCGGGTCAGGCAGCATCTCTGGAGAACATGGATAAGTGACGTTTCACAGAGTGCTGGAGTAACTGAGCAGGTCAGGCAGCATCTCTGGAGAACATGGATAGGTGACGTTTCACAGAGTGCTGGAGTAACTGAGCAGGTCAGGCAGCATCTCTGGAGAACATGGATCGGTGACGTTTCACAGAGTGCTGGAGTAACTCAGCGGGTCAGGCAGCATCTGTGGAGAACATGGATAGGTGACGTTTCACAGAGTGCTGGAGTAACTCAGCAGGTCAGGCAGCATCTCTGGAGAACATGGATAAGTGACGTTTCAGAGTGCTGGAGTAACTCAGCAGGTCAGGCAGCATCTCTGGAGAACATGGATAGGTGACGTTTCAGAGTGCTGGAGTAACTCAGCAGGTCAGGCAGCATCTGTGGAGAACATAGATAGGTGACGTTTCACAGAGTGCTGGAGTAACTCAGCGGATCAGACAGTATCTCTGGAGAAAAGGAATAGGTGACGTTTCGGCTCGAAATCCTTCTTTAGAGGGTCTCGACTCGAAAAGTCACCTATTCCTTTTCTCCAGAGATACTGTCTGACCCGCTGAGTTTCTCCAGCTATTTGTTTCTATCTTCGGTTTAAACCAGCATCTACAGTTCCTTCCTACACATTACAGTCAAGCTGTCCACAGTATACAGATACAGGATAAAGGGAATAATGTTCAGTGCAACAAAAAGTCATACCGTCATAAGTGATAGGAGTAGAATTAGGCCATTCGGCCCATCAGGTCTACTCTGCCATTCAATCATGACGAATCATAGACACAAAAAGCTGGAGTAACTCAGCGAGACAGGCAGCATCTCTGGAGAGAAGGAATGGGTGACGTTTCGGATCGAAACCCTTCTTCAGATCTATTTCTCCCTCCTAACCCTATTCTCCTGCCTTCTCCCCATAACCTCTGACACCTGTACGAATCAAAAATCTATCTATTTCTGCCTTAAAAATATCCACTGACTTAGCCTCCACAGCCTTCTGTGGCAAAGAATCCCACAGATTCACCACCCTCTGACCAAAGAGGTTTCTCTTCTCCTTCTTAAAAGAACATCTTTAATTCTGAGGCTATGACCTCTAGTCCTAGACTCTCCCACGTAAAGTCCGATTAAACATAGTCAGACGGTCTCCAATGAGGTGGATGGTAGGTCTCCAGTTGTTAATATGATGGTTCAGTTGCCTAATAACAGCTGGGAAGAAACTGTCCCTGAATCTGGAGGTGTGTGTTTTCACACTTCTGTACCTCTTGCCTGATGGGAGAGGGGAGAAGAGGGAGTGACCGGGGTGAGACTGGTCCCTGATTATGCTGCTGGCCTTGCTGAGGCAGCGTGAGGTGTAGATGGAGTCGATGGAAGGGAGGTTGGTTTGTGTGACGGTCTGGGCTGCTGGCCTTGCCGAGGCAGCGTGAGGTGTAGATGGAGTCAATGGAAAGGAGGATTAGACAATAGACAATAGGTGCAGGAGTAGGCCATTCAGCCCTTCGAGCCAGCACCGCCATTCAATGCGATCATGGCTGATCACTCTCAATCAGTACCCCGTTCCTGCCTTCTCCCCATACCCCCTCACTCCGCTATCCTTAAGAGCTCTATCCAGCTCTCTCTTGAAAGCATCCAACGAACTGGCCTCCACTGCCTTCTGAGGCAGAGAATTCCACACCTTCACCACTCTCTGACTGAAAAAGTTCTTCCTCATCTCCGTTCTAAATGGCCTACCCCTTATTCTTAAACTGTGGCCCCTTGTTCTGGACTCCTCCAACATTGGGAACATGTTTCCTGCCTCTAATGTGTCCAATCCCCTAATTATCTTATATGTTTCAATAAGATCCCCCCTTATCCTTCTAAATTCCAGTGTATACAAGCCCAATCGCTCCAGCCTTTCAACATACGACAGTCCCGCCATTCCGGTTTGCACTATTCCTGCAAGTTGATAATGACAAGCTCTGTTATGCCTTCTACCTCCACCACCTGGGCAATTAATGGAGGGTTTTAAAAAAATATTAAAACATTTAAAAGACATTTGAACAGGTACATGGATAGGAAAGATCTAAAGGGATATGGGCCAAATATGGGCAGGTGGGTCTAGTGTGGATGGGACACCTTGGTGATGGGCCAAAGGGCCTGTCTCCATGCTGTGTGAATCTGTGATTATTAAATCAAAAGGCAAGAAACACAAAGAACTGCAGATGCTGCATTCTTGTGTAAAATGTGAATGTGACTCTATGTCCCATTTTTTCAGATCTAGATTGCTGGTCATGCATTGACACAGAGTTCTAGACAGTCTATGGGTTTTGGGGTGCCTTTATTGAGCTGAAGAAAGCCTTGATAAAGGATCATGCCTGCAAAGATAGTTCCGTAGAGGGAAAGCTGTCTGAAGCTCGACAGGCAGTCTCCAGAGATCATTCTGCGATACGTCGCAAAGCCACAGGTCAACACTAAAAATCAAAATATTGAATTTGGAGTATTGTGCGTAGTTCCAGTCGCCCCATGGAAGGAAGGATGTGGAGAGGATGCAGGAGAGGTTTACCGGAATGCTGCCTGGATTCGAGGGTATTAGCTACAAGGAGAGGTTGGACAGACTTGGGTTGTTTTCTCTGGAGAGTCTGAGGCTGTGGGGAGACCTGGTAGAGGTTTATACAATGATGAGAGGATAGGATAGACAATCAGAACGTTTTCCCCCCATGGTGGAAATGTCAAGGACCAGAGGGCATAGATTTAAGGTGAGAGGGGCAAAGTTTAAAGAAGAGGTGCGCGGCAGGGGTTTTTTTCACAGAAGGTGGTGGGGGGCTGGAACACGCTGCCAGGGGTGGTGGTGGAGGCAGATACAATACTGGTGTTTAGGAGGCTTTTAGACAGGCACAAGGGTAAGCAGGGAATGGATGCATATGGATTGCATGGAGGCAGCCTAACTTGGCATCATATTCAGCATTGATATTGTGGGCCGAAGGGCCAGCTCCTGTGCTGTCCTGTTCCATGTTCCAATACAGGTGGTTCAGTTTAACGGCATCATGTTCAGCACGGACATTGTTGTTCCTGTGCTGCACCGTTCTGTGTTCTTCTGTGTTCTGCCCAATTCTGAGATAAGTTCACAGAAAGTGCAGGAAACTCTCAGGAAGTCTGGTGGCGTCTGCAGAGAGAGAAGCACAGTGAATATTTCAGGGGAGTGAAGGTTATTGACCAGATATATTAACGCTGTTGCTCCATCTGCAAAGACACAGGTTTTGCTTAAATCGTGCATGAAGCAAGGAATGATAGTGATTCACGGATAATTTCTGCATACTCCACATCTCTAATGCTTTTAGCCTGATACCACACGTCCTGCGATTCAATTCCACTCGATCTCTTAGAGTGGATAGCAGGCGCTAACAGTCCATTTATCTTTTGAAATCATATTGGGCTACGCAGTGTTACTGACCCAACAATAAAAAGGCATCAAGCATTTCCCATTCAATGCATAATACTGAATGCATATCCTAAAACCTGGCAGTGTGCTGACAATGTTTGATGGGTTTTGAACAAAGATGTGTGGAAAGGCTTTTATCCCATTGCTTTTTCTGCCAGACAGTTTTCTCCCATTAACTGCGCTGTATTCCAGTGCTCGCCCACATCCATCAGAATAAATGATTGCAACGGCACAAGAGGGTCATTTCTCCAAAGGATTGTTGCACGATTAACATCAAACATTCGTTTTGTGAGGATGTTGGCTCTTATCAGCTGAAGGAACTTCAAACCACTTACTACATCAGGCAGCAGTGACATGAACCAAGGAGACATCATTATGTCTCCTCATCCTGGAGCGGCAGCCATACTCGTATTGGCCCCGATATTAATATAACATCGCAGTTCAACGACAGAGATCACAAAAAAACCAACAGGCCCACACACACACACACACCAATGGAGCTTTATCTCAACGGATCTGGAGTACAAAGTGATGGAGCGACTTCACAGTTATTTAGAGCTCAGTGGATATCCTGTCCCACAACCAGGTTCTCACTGTCCCACCAACATCTCACTGTCCCACCAACATCTCCCTGTCCCACCAACATCTTCCCCCTGTCCCACCAACATCTTCCCCCTGTCCCACCAACATCTTCCCCCTGTCCCACCAACATCTTCCCCCTGTCCCACCAACATCTCCCCCCTGTCCCACCAACATCTTCCCCCTGTCCCACCAACATCTTCCCCCTGTCCCACCAACATCTTCCCCCTGTCCCACCAACAGCTTCTCCTGTCCCACCAACAGCTTCTCCTGTCCTACCTCCAGGTTCACACAATCATTATGAATTGAAAACAACATTTCCACCTGGATAACCATCAACACAGGAGCACCTAAATAAGGGCTGTGTGCTCAATCCCCTCAGACACTTCTCCAACGCCATCTTGAAATTCACTGAGAAGATCACGGTTGTTGGATGATTAGGGTAATGATGACAGAGAGTACAGGGGGGCGATTAATGATCTGATTGAATGGTGGCAGAACACAGGGCATATCTTTAAGGTGAGAGGGGCAAAGTTTAAAGCAGATGTGTGGGGCAGGTGTTTAACACAGAGGGGGGTGGGGGCCTGGAACGCGCTGCCAGGGGTGGGGGTGGAGACAGATATGATAGTGGTGTTGAAGAGGCTTTTGCATAGACACATGGATATGCAGGGAGTGGAGGGATGTGGATTGTGTTTGGTCTTGGCATCATGCTCAGCACAGACATTGTGGGCTGAATGGCCGAGTCTTGAGCTGCAGTATGTTCTAGAACACCAGTACATTAATATGGTGAGGTGCAGGTACGATGCAAATCTTGCCCAACCTCTCACAGCTGATGCCCTCTCATCCCGGCATCCTTCTGCTAAAGATACCTTAGATACAAAATGCTGGAGTAACTCAGCAGGTCAGGCAGCATCTCTGGGGAGAAGGAATGGGTGACATTTTGGATCGAGACCCTTCTTCAGACTGGTCCACCCATTCCTTCTCTCCAGAGATGTCCCGCTGAGTTACTCCAGCATTTTGCGACTATCTATGGTGTAAACCAGTATCTGGAGTTCCTTCCTACATCATTCTGGTAAACCTCCTCTACACCCTCTCCAAATCATTCACGTCCTCCCTGTAATGCGGCAACCAGAACTGCTCGACCTCATCCAAATGCCACCTGCCCAAAGCTGTATAGAGCTGCAACATGACTCCCTGACACTTACGAAGGTATTTATTTCACAAAATGCTGGAGTAACTCAGCGGGTCAGGCAGCATCTCAGGAGAGAAGGAATGGGTGACGTTTCTTCAGTCTGAAGAAGGGTCTCGACCCGAAACGTCACCCATTCCTTCTCTCCTGAGATGCTGCCTGACCTGCTGAGTTACTCCAGCATTTTGTGAAATAAATACCTTCGATTTGTACCAGCATCTGCAGTTATTTTCTTATACTCCCTGACACTTACACTCAGTGCCACAAAGAATCATCCGACTGCTTCCTCTGAACCAGAGATCACGGACTAAAAGTGGGAGTCTCGTTAGGACTGAGATGGACCGGTGAATGTTTGTAACTCGCTGCATTGGAAGGCTGTGGAGACTCAGTTATTGATTGTGTTCAAACCTAAGATCAATATATTCCTGTATATTATAGAATTGTGCGGCTGATTCGAGGAGCTGTGACCTACTCCTGCTCTCACTATGGATGTTGTATGGTGATGTACATCTCCTCAGGAGATCTCAAATTACCTTTCACACAATGCAGTCCTTTTTGAAATATTGTTGTTGTTGTTTAACTATAGAATTGCCAGAGCCAAACTCTTAACAGCATGATCTTAGTGATAACAACACATCCACTACAAATGAAACCATCTAAAAAGCACTTTAAAGTGGGAATAGAGCCTGCAGCTGTGTTTGTAGGAGTCTTGTCAAACAGAACATTCAGCCCCTCAGGCACGTGAAAGACATATTGGAGCAGGCAACTAAACACTGGATCAAACGTGCGGCATGGTGGCGCAGCGGGTAGAGCTGCTGCCTCACAGCGCCGGAGACCCGGGTTCAATCCCGACTACGGGCGCTATCTGTACGGAGTTTGTACGTTCTCCCCGTGACCTGCCTGGGTTTTCTCCGAGATCTTCGGTTTCATCCCACACTCCAAAGACGTGCAGGTTTGTAGGTTAATTGGCTTGGTATCAATGTAAAAATTGTCCCTAGTGTGTGTAGGATAGTGTTAATATGCGGGCGTCGCTGATCAGCACAGACCCTGTGGGCCGAAGGGCCTGTTTCCGCGCTGCATCTCTAAACTAAACACTCACCCTCTCAGAGGAGTGGTGTTGGAGGGAGTTCCCGCAACAAGGCGTGGCTGCCATTGGCGAAATGAGTAGATTCACAAGTGGCCAAGAAGGAGCTGAGAGTGCTCAGAGAGTTGTGCAGGAAGGAACTGCAGATGCTGGTTTAAAGATAGACACAATATGCTGGAGTAACTCAGCGGGACAGGAGAGAAGGAATGGGTGTCGTTTCGGGAAGAAGGTTCTTGACCTGAAACGTCACCCATTCCTTCTCTCCAGAGACGCTCGCTGCCTGTCCCACTTTGTCTGCTCAGAGAGTTGCTGGGCTGTCAGAGATTACATGACAATGCAAAGGAGTGGACACGAGGGTGAGAATTTTCAATTTGAGATTAGTTTAGTTTAGTTTAGAGATACAGCACGGAAACAGGCCCTTCGGCCCACCGGGTCCGCACCGACCAGTCATCTCCGCATATTAACACTATCCTACACCCGCTAGGGACAATTGTTTATTGCCAAGATATTAATGAAATGGGAAAGAAGATTGATCAACAGGCCCATTCCCTCCCCAGACACTGCCTGGCCTGCTGACTTTGCTTTTTGGTCAACAAACCCAGGAGGTCTGGGTATACAGACAGGACTGGGCACTAGGGGCAGCAAAGTTCTGGATTTACTGGTAGTTTAACAAGTAGACACAATGGGTGGCACGGTGGCACAGTGGTAGAGTTGATGCCTTATAGCGCCAGACACCCAGGTTCGATTCTGACTAAGGGTGCTGTCTGTACAAGTGGGTTTTCTCCGGGTGCTCCGGTTTCCCCCCACACTCCAAAGATGTGCAGGTTTGTAGGTTAATTGTCTTCAGTAAAAAATGTAAATTGCCCCTAGCGTGTAAGATAGCGTTAGTGTACAGGATGATCGCTGGTCAGCACGCACTCGGTGGGCCGAAGGGCCTGCTTTTGCGCTGCATCCCTAAAGTAAAGTCTAGATCAGGAAGGAATGTGTTGGTGTAACCAGATGTGGAGGTGACAAGGGCAGGGTTGGTCTGAAGAAGGGTCTCGACCCGAAACGTCACCCATTTCTTGTCACCAAAGATGCTGCCTGTCCTGCTGAGTTACCCCAGCTTTTTGTGTCTATCTTCAGGGCAGGGCTGAAGCTAGATAAACACAAAAAGCTGGGGTAACTCAGCGGGACAAAAAGCATCTCTGGCGAGAAGGAATGGGTGACGTTTCAGGTCGAGTCAGAAGAAGGGTCTCAACTCGAAACTCCAGAGATGCTGCCTGTCCCGCTGAGTTACTCCAGCTTTTTCTGTCTCCGGTTTAAACCAGCATCTGCAGTTCCTTCCTACACTGGGTTGAAGGTAGGCTGATGTGCTAAGGCAGGGCCAGTGAGTGACAATATCACAGAGATGGAAATGCACTCACAGTAGAGGTTGGGAATCCACAATCCAAAGGAAAGTGATTTAAATGTGATAACAACGTTTCACTTTCAGATGGTTGCCAGGGAGTTGTTGGTTAATTGGCCAGGAACAGCACAAGTAACATGTCTGAAGGCTTAGTTTTGACCTTATGATATTCGTCTGGCTGAAACGTCTGTTCCTCAGGTGTCAGATGTCAGAGAACAGGCAGGCAATAAGCTCTAGACACAAGGAATCATGGAATTTGTCAAAGGTCATTCGGGTTAAACAAAGAGCATTGCTGGTGAACTTAACGGCTAATGTACACTGAAACAACGGTTGATAAATAATTAAATGAAATGAAAGAAATGAAGAGTTGTATGAACTTCTGTACAGTTACTGATTGAGTTCTGGATTTCAGTTCATATCAAATCTGGTTAAACATAAAGTTGAACTTCTGATCAAAATGATCAGCAAGTGCAACAACATCTCATTTACACGCCAATGGAGGCAGTAAATTACATAATGCTGCTCAGACGGTGAAATATCATCAATATGCAGAACTAAAGTGATGGGTAACGTGTTTCTCAGGATGTTGAATCACTTTAGACGACCTATGGCCCCTTCAACATGAATATGGATATTGGCAACCTTCTTGGTTTTGTGTACCTTTTCTCTGGTCATTTGCTGATAACAACCTCCCCATATGGCCCGATTCTACCTCCTACCCCCTCACGGCCCGATTCTACCTCCTACCCCCTCACGGCCCGATTCTACCTCCTACCCCCTCACGGCCCGATTCTACCTCCTACCCCCTCACGGCCCGATTCTACCTCCTACCCCCTCACGGCCCGATTCTACCTCCTACCCCCTCACGGCCCGATTCTACCTCCTACCCCCTCACGGCCCGATTCTACCTCCTACCCCCTCACGGCCCGATTCTACCTCCTACCCCCTCACGGCCCGATTCTACCTCCTACCCCCTCACGGCCCGATTCTACCTCCTACCCCCTCACGGCCCGATTCTACCTCCTACCCCCTCACGGCCCGATTCTACCTCCTACCCCCTCACGGCCCGATTCTACCTCCTACCTAAAAAAAAAGATCATTCTGAAGAAGGGTCTCGACCCAAAACGTCGCCCATTCCTTCTCTCCTGAGATGCTGCCTGACCTGCTGAGTTACTCCAGCATTTTGTGAATAAATACCTTCGATTTGTACCAGCATCTGCAGTTATTTTCTTACACCTCTGGGAGGGAAGGGGGGATCTGTAAACAGGCTTGGCAAAACATCAAGTCTTCTTGAATGGGAAATCCTCTATCCGCCATTATGCAATCCCCAGGATCAACTAAGTTCAAAAATCCACTCTTCCTAACAATGTGTGTATCAGATGATCGCCTACCCCATTCTTTGATAAGAAAGTGATCATGCCGTTTGGGGCAATTCCAACCAATAGTTTCACGGTGTTGTGTTTCTTGTAGTCGGACCATGTCAATGCCTGCAACTGTCGATGCCATGGTCATCCGATAAATATCTCTGTGCAGTGGAGAATGCATCTCAGCGCTGGGCATTTATTTATTATCTGTTTCAGCTGTGTGGACCTTATCAATTCCCGATCTGTAAGCATGTCCATTGCATACAAGTTATAATGCAAAAGAAAATGGTGCAAGTATATAAAGGGACATTTTGTGGGAAGATGCCCAGTGTGGAAGTGAGCGTTTCAAAGCTGAAAAGTGAAACCTTCAGATGCTGGTATAACCCTGGGACCCCCACCCCCCACCCCCAATCACCACTTCACACGTACTCAAAGACTGACTCCAGTTTGCAAAGACTGGACCCTTCCCCACCCACTCCTCCCCAAGCAGCAATTCACACCCATTCCTTCTCTCCCGAGATGCTGCCTGACCTGCTGAGTTACTCCAGCATTTTGTGAATACAGCAATTCACACCTACTCAGAGACTGACTGGAGTTTGCAAAGACTGGCCCTCCCCCCTCTGCAATCATCAATTTGCACATCCTCACAGAATGACTCCAGTTTAACAATAGAAATTGCGGAGGCGGAGAGGCTATTCAGGAGACAGAAAGCCTCCCGGAAATCTCCAGGACCGGACAATGTTTCCCCCTCCACCCTCAAGCTCTGTGCCGAACAACTGGCACCGATCTACACAGACATTTCAACCTGTCCCTGCAAACCTGCACTGTCCCTGCCTGCTTCAAGGTCTCCACTATTGTCCCTGGACCTAAAAAGACAAGGATCACTGGTTTTAATGACTACAGGCCTGTCGTACATACCTCTGTAGTCATGAAGACCTTTGAAGGACGTGCTGGCCCAGCTGAAAAACATCACAAACCCCCTGCTGGACCCCCTGCAGTTTGCATACAGGGCCAATAGATCGGTGGATGACGCAGTCAACCTAGGCCTGCACTTCATCCTCCAGCACCGAGACCGCAAGGGGACCTATGCCAGGATTCTGTTTGTGGACTTTAGCTCTCCATTTAACACCATTGTGCCAGAGCTACTACACTCCAAACTCTCCCAGCTGACTGTGCCTGAACCCCTCTGTCAGTGGATCATCAACTTCCTGACAGACAGGAAGCAGCATGTGAGGCTGGGAAAGCACATCTCAGACCCGCAGACCCTCAGCATAGGAGCACCGCAAGGCTGCGTACTCTCCCCTCTCCTTTACTCTCTCTACACCAATGACTGCACCTCCACAGACTCCTCTGTCAAGCTTCTCAAGTTTGCGGATAACACAACCCTGATTGGACTGATCCAGGATGGGGAGGAATCTGCTTACAGACGGGAAGTGACACAGTTGGCGTCCTGGTGCCATCGCAACAACCTGGAGCTCAATGCTCTTAAGACAGTGGAACTAATTGTAGACTTTAGGAGAGCTCCCCCTCCCCTCCCCCCACTCACCATCAACAACACCACAGTCACATCTGTGGAGTCATTTAAGTTCCTTGGAACCATCATCTCCAGGGACCTTAAATGGGGGGCCACCATCGACTCCACAGTCAAAAAGGCCCAACAGAGGATGTACTTCCTGCGGCAACTGAGGAAACACAATCTGCCACAGGTAATGATGGTCCAATTCTATACTGCTATCATTGAGTCCGTCCTCACCTTCTCCATCATGGTCTGGTTTGACTCAGCCACCAAGCACGACATCCGGAGGCTGCAACGGATCGTTCGCACAGCTGAGAAGGTTGTTGGCTGCAACCTTCCCCCCATTGACGAACTGTACACTGCAAGGGCCAGGAAGCGAGCGGGCAAGATCATCTCTGACCCCTCTCACCCCGGCCACAAACTCTTTGAAACACTTCCCTCTGGAAGGCGACTCTGGACTGTCAAAGCAGCCACAGCCGGACATAAAAACAGCTTTTCCCCACGAGTGAAAGTCTGGAGTCTCTTTTTTGCTCTGGTTTATTTTCACCCACATGTTTAGACCGCAATGGTGTATCCTTGTTGTTTTGATGTGTTTATGCTTTATTCTTAATTGTTAACTGTATGTTTGTGTTGTCATTTGTGAGCGGAGCACCAAGGCACATACTTGGCCAATAAACTTATTCATTCATTCATTCATTCATAAATCGAAGGTAGACAAAAAATGCTGGAGTAACTCAGCGTGTCAGGCAGCATCTGTGGAGAACATGGATAGGTGACGTTTCACAGAGTGCTGGAGTAACTCAGCGGGTCAGGCAGCATCTGTGGAGAACATGGATAGGTGACGTTTCACAGAGTGCTGGAGTAACTCAGCGGGTCAGGCAGCATCTCTGGAGAGGGGGAATGGTGTGCTTCACTGGTGTGCTAAGTCTTGGCTTAAGTTACAGTCTGTGATGACATTCCATGATCCAACTTCTTTAATGCAATCATAATTTAATAGCCTGTTTTTAACAGGGTACACTGCAAGCACTTAACAGCCAATTACCTAATTCATATTGAAGTCTGAAGTATGTGAGAATTTTATATAAGGAGCAAATCTGTGGTTCGTAACAATTACTAGCTGCTTCCAACATAAGCATTCACTGAATGTTTGAAGTTCCTCAAGGAAAGAGTCAACAGCCTCTGGTTCAGACAATTAATGGGTGGCATGAGAGAACATTTTCATAACAGTTCTTACGTAAATCTAGCAAAAAAGAAAATTGGTTTGTCAATTCTATAATATGATTATTTTCCGCATTAACTTGTCGTGGTGATTATCTGTTGGAAACCATTCACAATTACAAATATCATTTAACTTATTATTATTTTTATTCCATTCACTTTGATGAAAAAAACAGACAAAACAGAAAATAAGTTAATTAAAACCAGCTGCAATAAACCACAATCTGTACATTAAATGAATGTAAAAATAATTGCATTGATTTTAATTTTGTTTGAAGTTAATAAATCTAGACGAAAGATTTAGATCTTCAGCCTGAAGAAGGGTCTCACACATTCCTTCTCTCCCGAGATGCTGCCTTTCCCGCTGAGTTACTCCAGCTTTTGGTGTCTACTTTCGATTTAAACCAGCATCTGCAGTTTCTTTTCCTAAAAGATTTAGATTGGACGTTTCTTAAAATATCAAATGTGTTAACATTTTAATAACCTGCCTTGTTGTGCCGGTCTGAGGCTGGTTTAGTTCAGACACGACTACGTGTCTGTCTTCAGTGGAAACGTGACAGTTCCAGAGAAAAAGTGCAATGTTTGCATCGAGGTAGGCTGGGAAATCTGGGCCGTATCCCAACTTATGGAAGGTCATAAGATCATAAATGATAGGAGCAGAGTTAGGCCATTTGGCCCATCAAGTCTACTCCACCCCACCATTCAATCATGGCTGATCTATCTCTCCCTCCTAACCCCATTCTCCCGCCTTCTCCCCATAACCCCTGACACCCGCACTGATCAAGAATCTATCCATCTCTGCCTTAAATATATCCACTGACTTGGCCTCCACAGCCGTCTGTGGCAAAGAATTCCACAGATTCACCACCCTCTGACTAAAGAAATTCCTCCTCATCTTCCTAAAAGAACATCCTTTAATTCTGAGGCTGTGACCTCTAGTCCTAGACTCTCCCACCAGTGGAAACATCCTCTCCACATCCTCTCTATCCAGGCCTTTCACTATTCCGTATGTTTAATGAGGTCCCCCCTCATCCTTCTAAGTTCCCCCTCATCCTACACCGAGTACAGGTGTCAGAGGTTATGGGGAGAAGGCAGGAGAATGGGGTAAGGAAGGAGGGTTAGATCAGCCATGATTGAATGGCGGAGTAGACTTGATGGGCCGAATGGCCTAATTCTACTCCTATTCCTTATGAAAGGCTCAGTGCGGACAAATGCTCCTTTCTGTGCTGTACTGTTGTTGAATGTTCTTATTGGTACCAAGAACATTCAGCAGTATCTACATCCACAGGACTATTCCCAAATTTGCAGGATTCTGAACTTGGCCAGCGATCAACAGGAAGACTTTCACCATGAAGGATGCAACCTTTTATGTACTGAGTGTGCCTAACACTCACAAGCTGGGCGTGACATGAAAACAATCTATGGCGAATGTCTTTTAAAAATTAAACTGCATTTACATGAGCTTGCTACTTGCACTGAAAACTGCATGCACAGGGGTTGCATGTTTAACTATGGAGAAAAAGTAATCTTTTCCTGTCAATTTAACGTTTTCATTAACTGAAGTCAAATTAAAATTGAATTCTTAAATGAAATTTTCATTCATTTGACTCAAGTTAAAACGGAATGCTTAATTGAATTTTATTTCTGGTTTTTTTTCCCCGAGAATGGGGACTGTAATTTCTTCACGATGTAAGGAAAATCCGGGACGTTTGCCCAGATCGGAATGTGTTCCCTGCTGCAGTTGACAGATACTCTGGGACCATCTGGTCCACAAGCATTTCAACAGAAAACAGATCACGATCAAAAGAAATTCTCTTTCTTTAAAATCTGACCCCAAGGACAGTCTTTTCTGTCGAGGGTTGCTTAGGAGTAAGAGAAATAATCCTGACAAAATCCTCTGGTTCCACTCGCTGGTCACCAGGCTTGTATTCACTGGAGTTTAGAAGGATGAGAGGGGATCTTATAGAAACGTATAAAATTATAAAAGGACTGAGCAAGCTAGATGCAGGAAAAATGTTCCCAATGTTGGGGGAGTCCAGAACCAGGGGCCACACAGTCTAAGAATAAAGGGGAGGCCATTTAAAACTGAGGTGGGAAAAAACCTTTTCACCCAAGGAGTTGTGAATCTGTGGAATTCTCTGCCACAGAAGGCAGTGGAGGCCAATTCACTGGATGAATTTAAAAGAGAGTTAGATAGAGCTCTAGGGGCTAGCGGAATCAAGGGATATGGGGAGAAGGCAGGCACGGGTTACTGATTGTGGATGATCAGCCATGATCACAATGAATGGCGGTGCTGACTCAAAGGGCCGTATGGCCTCCTCCTGCACCCATTTTCTATGTTTACATGTTTACTCTCTAACGGTGAATGTTTACGGGGCAAAGTGTACCTCAGTAATCTGTGGTTGGACAAAGGCTGGCAGGCAGGACGCAGGGCAGAGGCAAAAAGGTCCCAGTTGCTGGAGAACTGGCTCCTCAGCGTCTGGTGGCCAGGGGGCTGGGGGGAGGGAGGATGGAGTCAGAGGTAGAGGCTGGGAGGCCGGAAGGTTGATGGGCAGATGGAGCCCATTTGCCGGGAACTAGAAACAAAGGGTTGCAGATGCAAAGATGTACACAAAGAGTGCTGGAGTAACTCAGCGGGTCAGGCAGCATCTGTGGAGAACATGGATAGGTGACGTTTCACAGAGTGCTGGAGTAACTCAGCGGGTCAGGCAGCATCTGTGGAGAACATGGATAGGTGACGTTTCACAGAGTGCTGGAGTAACTCAGCGGGTCAGGCAGCATCTGTGGAGAACATGGATAGGTGACGTTTCACAGAGTGCTGGAGTAACTCAGGGGTCAGGCAGCATCTGTGGAGAACATGGATAGGTGACGTTTCACAGAGTGCTGGAGTAACTCAGCGGGTCAGGCAGTATCTGTGGAGAACATGGATAGGTGACGTTTCACAGAGTGCTGGAGTAACTCAGTGGGTCAGGCAGCATCTGTGGAGAACATGGATAGGTGACGTTTCACAGAGTGCTGGAGTAACTCAGCGGGTCAGGCAGCATCTCGATGTCAGGAGATGGTGCCTGACCCGCTGAGTTACTCCAATACTTTATGTATATTTGGTATAGAGTTAAGATAGACACAAAAAGCTGTAGTAACTCAATGCGACAGGCAGCCTCTCTGGAAAGAAGGAATGGGTGACATTTCGGGTCGTGACCCTTCTTCAGACTTGTTATGCAGTTGCTGCCTGGCCCACTGAGCTACTCCAATATTTTATGTATCTTTGGTTTCGGGATGCTGCCTGATACACTGAGTTACTCCAGCACCTTGTGCTTATCTTTGATAGAGATGATGCTGTCGAACCGGTGGAGTTACACCAGCACTGTGTCTATCTCAGGGAACTAAAAGAAACTTCTGTGCTGTTGGAAGGAGGCAGAAACTGGACATCATCAAGGGGTTAAATTCTCAAATGAGTTTTGGTGAATGTCACGGGAGGACAGATGATTTTAACGTTAGGAGTGAAGGACAATGTGGAATAATGGAATACATGTGCCTCACCTCAGAGGTCAGGCAGAAGGTACAGAAGCTGAAGGTAGACACCACCAGACTCAGGAACAGCTTATTCCCCTCCTATCAGGCTTCTGAACTGTCCTTCAGGGTGGTGAATCTGTGGGATTCTTTGCCATAGACAACTGTGGAGGCCAAGTCAATGGATATTGTTAAGGTAGAAATAGATAGATTGTTGATTAGTGCGGGTGTCAGGGGTTATGGGGAGAAGGCAGGAGAATGGGGTTAGGAGGGAGAGATAGATCAACCATGATTGAATGGCGGAATAGACTTGATGGGCCGAATGGCTTAATTCTGCTCCAATCACTTATGACCTTATGACCTTCCATAGGTTGGGGTACGGCCCGGATCTCCCAGCCTACCTCGGTGCAAACATTGCACTTTTTCTCTGGAACTGTCACGTTTCCACTGAAGACAGACACAGAGTGCTGGAGTAATTCAGCAGGTCAGGCAGCATCTCTCGAGAAAAGGAATAGATGACGTTTTGGGTCGAGACCCTTCTTTAGACTGAGAGTCAGGGGACAGTGATGTAGAGAGATATAGAACAAATGAATGAAAAATACACAAAAAAGTAACGATGATAAAGGAAACAAGCCATTGTTAGTTGCTTGTTGGGTGAGAAAGAATACAACAATGAGACTCAACGTTGATCTTGCCAGGACTAAAGGGTGTGAGCTACAGGGAGAGGTTGAGCAGGCTGGGTCTCTATTCCCTGGAGCGCAGGAGGATGAGAGGTGATCTTATAGAGGTGTATAAGATCACGAGAGGAATAGATCGGGTAGATGCACAGAGTCTCTTGCCCTGAGTAGGGGAATCGAGGACCAGAGGACAAAGGTTTAAGGTGAAGGGGAAAAGATTTAATAGGTATCTGAGGGGGTAACCTTTTCACACAAAGGGTGGTGGGTGTATGGAACAAGCTGCCAGAGGAGGTAGTTGAGGCTGGGACTATCCCATCGTTAAGAAACAGTTAGACAGGTACATGGATAGGATGGGTTTAGAAGGATATGGACCAAACGCGGGCAGGTGGGACTAGTGTAGCTGGGATATTGTGGCCGGTGTGGGCAAGTTGGGCTGAAGGGCCTGTTTCCACACTGTATCACTCCATGACTCTATGACTAAAATGGCTTTGAAGCTGGTACGACTTGGGTGGGGGAGGGATGGAGAGAGAGGGAATGCCAGGGGTTGCCTGGTTAGAGAAATCAATATTCATACCATTGGGCTGTAAGCTGCCCAAGTGAAATGCTGTCTCGGAAAGAACTGCAGATGCTGGTTTAAATTGAAGATAGACACAAAATGCTGGACTAAACTCAGCGGGTCAAGCAGCATCTCAGGGGAGAAGGAATGGGTGACATTTCGGGTCGAGACCCTTCTTGAGACAGAAATACTGACTGGTTAGCACACAACAAAAGCTTTTCACCGTAGCTTGGTACACGTGACAATAAACTAAACTGAAGCTACTGTTGTTGCGAGGGTATTTGGCCCTGTAACTGTCTGCTGGAGTGGTCAAGCGATGGGTGTGTGGGTATTTGCCCCTGTAACTGTCTGCTGGAGTGGTCAAGCGATGGGTGTGTGGGTATTTGCCCCTGTAACTGTCTGCTGGAGTGGTCAAGTGATGGGTGTGTGTGGGTATTTGGCCCTGTAACTGTCTGCTGGAGTGGTCAAGCGATGGGTGTGAGGGTATTTGCCCCTGTAACTGTCTGCTGGAGTGGTCAAGCGATGGGTGTGAGGGTATTTGGCCCTGTAACTGTCTGCTGGACTGGTCAAGTGATGGGTGTGTGTGGGTATTTGGCCCTGTAACTGTCTGCTGGACTGGTCAAGCGATGGGTGTGTGGGTATTTGCCCCTGTAACTGTCTGCTGGACTGGTCAAGTGATGGGTGTGTGTGGGTATTTGGCCCTGTAACTGTCTGCTGGACTGGTCAAGCGATGGGTGTGTGGGTATTTGCCCCTGTAACTGTCTGCTGGAGTGGTCAAGCGATGGGTGTGTGGGTATTTGCCCCTGTAACTGTCTGCTGGAGTGGTCAAGCGATGGGTGTGAGGGTATTTGCCCCTGTAACTGTCTGCTGGAGTGGTCAAGCGATGGGTGTGTGGGTATTTGCCCCTGTAACTGTCTGCTGGAGTGGTCAAGTGATGGGTGTGTGTGGGTATTTGCCCCTGTAACTGTCTGCTGGACTGGTCAAGTGATGAGTGTGTGGGTATTTGCCCCTGTAACTGTCTGCTGGAGTGGTCAAGTGATGGGTGTGTGTGGGTATTTGGCCCTGTAACTGTCTGCTGGACTGGTCAAGCGATGGGTGTGTGTGGGTATTTGGCCCTGTAACTGTCTGCTGGACTGGTCAAGCGATGGGTGTGTGGGTATTTGCCCCTGTAACTGTCTGCTGGAGTGGTCAAGTGATGGGTGTGTGTGGGTATTTGGCCCTGTAACTGTCTGCTGGAGTGGTCAAGTGATGGGTGTGTGGGTATTTGCCCCTGTAACTGTCTGCTGGACTGGTCAAGTGATGGGATGGTGAGGGTATTTGCCCCTGTAACTGTCTGCTGGAGTGATCAAGCGATGGGTGTGTGTGGGTATTTGCCCCTGTAACTGTCTGCTGGAGTGGTCAAGTGATGGGTGTGTGGGTATTTGCCCCTGTAACTGTCTGCTGGAGTGGTCAAGTGATGGGTGTGAGGGTATTTACCCCTGTAACTGTCTGCTGGAGTGGTCAAGCGATGGGTGTGTGTGGGTATTTGGCCCTGTAACTGTCTGCTGGAGTGGTCAAGCGATGGGTGTGTGGGTATTTGGCCCTGTAACTGTCTGCTGGAGTGGTCAAGTGATGGGTGTGTGTGGGTATTTGCCCCTGTAACTGTCTGCTGGACTGGTCAAGTGATGGGTGTGAGGGTATTTGCCCCTGTAACTGTCTGCTGGAGTGGTCAAGTGATGGGTGTGAGGGTATTTGCCCCTGTAACTGTCTGCTGGACTGGTCAAGCGATGGGTGTGAGGGTATTTGCCCCTGTAACTGTCTGCTGGACTGGTCAAGCGATGGGTGTGAGGGTATTTGCCCCTGTAACTGTCTGCTGGAGTGGTCAAGTGATGGGTGTGTGGGTATTTGCCCCTGTAACTGTCTGCTGGACTGGTCAAGTGATGGGTGTGTGTGGGTATTTGGCCCTGTAACTGTCTGCTGGAGTGGTCAAGCGATGGGTGTGTGTGGGTATTTGGCCCTGTAACTGTCTGCTGGAGTGGTCAAGCGATGGGTGTGTGAGGGTATTTGCCCCTGTAACTGTCTGCTGGAGTGGTCAAGCGATGGGTGTGTGTGGGTATTTGCCCCTGTAACTGTCTGCTGGACTGGTCAAGTGATGGGTGTGTGTGGGTATTTGCCCCTGTAACTGTCTGCTGGACTGGTCAAGTGATGGGTGTGAGGGTATTTGCCCCTGTAACTGTCTGCTGGAGTGGTCAAGTGATGGGTGTGTGTGGGTATTTGGCCCTGTAACTGTCTGCTGGACTGGTCAAGCGATGGGTGTGTGTGGGTATTTGGCCCTGTAACTGTCTGCTGGACTGGTCAAGCGATGGGTGTGTGGGTATTTGCCCCTGTAACTGTCTGCTGGAGTGGTCAAGTGATGGGTGTGTGTGGGTATTTGGCCCTGTAACTGTCTGCTGGAGTGGTCAAGTGATGGGTGTGTGGGTATTTGCCCCTGTAACTGTCTGCTGGACTGGTCAAGTGATGGGTGTGTGAGGGTATTTGCCCCTGTAACTGTCTGCTGGAGTGGTCAAGCGATGGGTGTGTGTGGGTATTTGCCCCTGTAACTGTCTGCTGGAGTGGTCAAGTGATGGGTGTGTGGGTATTTGCCCCTGTAACTGTCTGCTGGAGTGGTCAAGTGATGGGTGTGAGGGTATTTGCCCCTGTAACTGTCTGCTGGAGTGGTCAAGCGATGGGTGTGTGTGGGTATTTGGCCCTGTAACTGTCTGCTGGAGTGGTCAAGCGATGGGTGTGTGGGTATTTGGCCCTGTAACTGTCTGCTGGAGTGGTCAAGTGATGGGTGTGTGTGGGTATTTGCACCTGTAACTGTCTGCTGGACTGGTCAAGTGATGGGTGTGAGGGTATTTGCCCCTGTAACTGTCTGCTGGAGTGGTCAAGTGATGGGTGTGAGGGTATTTGCCCCTGTAACTGTCTGCTGGACTGGTCAAGCGATGGGTGTGAGGGTATTTGCCCCTGTAACTGTCTGCTGGACTGGTCAAGCGATGGGTGTGAGGGTATTTGCCCCTGTAACTGTCTGCTGGAGTGGTCAAGTGATGGTTGTGAGGGTATTTGCCCCTGTAACTGTCTGCTGGAGTGGTCAAGTGATGGGTGTGAGGGTATTTGCCCCTGTAACTGTCTGCTGGAGTGGTCAAGTGATGGGTGTGAGGGTATTTGCCCCTGTAACTGTCTGCTGGAGTGGTCAAGCGATGGGTGTGTGGGTATTTGCCCCTGTAACTGTCTGCTGGAGTGGTCAAGCGATGGGTGTGAGGGTATTTGCCCCCGTAACTGTCTGCTGGAGTGGTCAAGCGATGGGTGTGTGTGGGCATTTGGCCCTGTAACTGTCTGCTGGAGTGGTCAAGCGATGGGTGTGTGTGGGTATTTGCCCCTGTAACTGTCTGCTGGAGTGGTCAAGCGATGGGTGTGTGTGGGTATTTGCCCCTGTAACTGTCTGCTGGAGTGGTCAAGCGATGGGTGTGTGGGTATTTGCCCCTGTAACTGTCTGCTGGACTGGTCAAGCGATGGGTGTGTGTGGGTATTTGCCCCTGTAACTGTCTGCTGGAGTGGTCAAGCGATGGGTGTGAGGGTATTTGCCCCTGTAACTGTCTGCTGGAGTGGTCAAGTGATGGGTGTGTGGGTATTTGCCCCTGTAACTGTCTGCTGGAGTGGTCAAGTGATGGGTGTGTGAGGGTATTTGCCTCTGTAACTGTCTGCTGGAGTGGTCAAGTGATGGGTGTGTGTGGGTATTTGGCCCTGTAACTGTCTGCTGGAGTGGTCAAGTGATGGGTGTGTGAGGGTATTTGCCCCTGTAACTGTCTGCTGGAGTGGTCAAGCGATGGGTGTGAGGGTATTTGCCCCTGTAACTGTCTGCTGGAGTGGTCAAGTGATGGGTGTGAGGGTATTTGCCCCTGTAACTGTCTGCTGGAGTGGTCAAGTGATGGGTGTGTGTGGGTATTTGCCCCTGTAACTGTCTGCTGGAGTGGTCAAGTGATGGGTGTGTGGGTATTTGCCCCTGTAACTGTCTGCTGGAGTGGTCAAGCGATGGGTGTGAGGGTATTTGCCCCTGTAACTGTCTGCTGGACTGGTCAAGTGATGGGTGTGTGGGTATTTGGCCCTGTAACTGTCTGCTGGAGTGGTCAAGTGATGGGTGTGTGTGGGTATTTGCCCCTGTAACTGTCTGCTGGACTGGTCAAGTGATGGGTGTGTGGGTATTTGCCCCTGTAACTGTCTGCTGGAGTGGTCAAGCGATGGGTGTGTGAGGGTATTTGCCCCTGTAACTGTCTGCTGGAGTGGTCAAGTGATGGGTGTGTGTGGGTATTTGCCCCTGTAACTGTCTGCTGGAGTGGTCAAGTGATGGGTGTGAGGGTATTTGCCCCTGTAACTGTCTGCTGGAGTGGTCAAGTGATGGGTGTGTGTGGGTATTTGCCCCTGTAACTGTCTGCTGGAGTGGTCAAGTGATGGGTGTGAGGGTATTTGCCCCTGTAACTGTCTGCTGGAGTGGTCAAGCGATGGGTGTGTGGGTATTTGCCCCTGTAACTGTCTGCTGGAGTGGTCAAGCGATGGGTGTGAGGGTATTTGCCCCTGTAACTGTCTGCTGGAGTGGTCAAGCGATGGGTGTGTGTGGGTATTTGGCCCTGTAACTGTCTGCTGGAGTGGTCAAGCGATGGGTGTGTGTGGGTATTTGCCCCTGTAACTGTCTGCTGGAGTGGTCAAGCGATGGGTGTGTGTGGGTATTTGCCCCTGTAACTGTCTGCTGGAGTGGTCAAGCGATGGGTGTGTGGGTATTTGCCCCTGTAACTGTCTGCTGGACTGGTCAAGCGATGGGTGTGTGTGGGTATTTGCCCCTGTAACTGTCTGCTGGAGTGGTCAAGCGATGGGTGTGAGGGTATTTGCCCCTGTAACTGTCTGCTGGAGTGGTCAAGTGATGGGTGTGTGGGTATTTGCCCCTGTAACTGTCTGCTGGAGTGGTCAAGCGATGGGTGTGTGGGTATTTGCCCCTGTAACTGTCTGCTGGAGTGGTCAAGTGATGGGTGTGTGAGGGTATTTGCCCCTGTAACTGTCTGCTGGAGTGGTCAAGTGATGGGTGTGTGTGGGTATTTGGCCCTGTAACTGTCTGCTGGAGTGGTCAAGTGATGGGTGTGTGAGGGTATTTGCCCCTGTAACTGTCTGCTGGAGTGGTCAAGCGATGGGTGTGAGGGTATTTGCCCCTGTAACTGTCTGCTGGAGTGGTCAAGTGATGGGTGTGAGGGTATTTGCCCCTGTAACTGTCTGCTGGAGTGGTCAAGTGATGGGTGTGAGGGTATTTGCCCCTGTAACTGTCTGCTGGAGTGGTCAAGTGATGGGTGTGAGGGTATTTGCCCCTGTAACTGTCTGCTGGAGTGGTCAAGTGATGGGTGTGAGGTTATTTGCCCCTGTAACTGTCTGCTGGAGTGGTCAAGTGATGGGTGTGTGTGGGTATTTGGCCCTGTAACTGTCTGCTGGAGTGGTCAAGCGATGGGTGTGTGGGTATTTGGCCCTGTAACTGTCTGCTGGAGTGGTCAAGTGATGGGTGTGTGTGGGTATTTGCCCCTGTAACTGTCTGCTGGAGTGGTCAAGCGATGGGTGTGTGTGGGTATTTGGCCCTGTAACTGTCTGCTGGAGTGGTCAAGCGATGGGTGTGTGTGGGTATTTGGCCCTGTAACTGTCTGCTGGAGTGGTCAAGCGATGGGTGTGTGGGTATTTGGCCCTGTAACTGTCTGCTGGACTGGTCAAGTGATGGGTGTGTGAGGGTATTTGCCCCTGTAACTGTCTGCTGGAGTGGTCAAGTGATGGGTGTGAGGGTATTTGCCCCTGTAACTATCTGCTGGAGTGGTCAGGCGATAGTTACGAGGGTATTTGCCCCTGTAACTGTCTGCTGGACTGGTCAAGCGATGGGCTCAGGCCGCTGCCCACGCCACCACTCAGGGAAGGCTGGGCTGACGGGGAAATGCTGGCCTTGCTCACATCCAGTGAACAAATGAAACACTAATTACTTGGATGGAGTGTGGAACTTCTGCCAACGCGCAGGACCTAAGTGATGAGGCGGCTAGCTGCCGAGGCACATTAATCATTTTAAATTGTGAAATTAGTTGTGAAAATTGGACAGCTGTGTCCCTTTAGCTAATGGCAGGAGTGCCGTGGTGGTTAACCTTGCCCCTTAAACTGTGTATCCGCACGCCACTCATCGAGACACTGCTGCATAAGGAGTATTCCCCAGCTGCGGGCCTCTCTACAGATGCCTTGTGCAGGAAGGAACTGCAGATCCCGGTTCACACCGAAGATACTCACAAACTAACTCAGCGGGACAGGCAGCATCTCTGGAGAGAAGGATTGGGTGACGTTTCGGGTCGAGACCCTTCTTCCGACTACATCTTCAGGTGTGAAGAAGGATCTCAAGACAAAATGTCACCCATTCCTACTGTGCAGATATTTACCAGAGAGAGTTAGATTTAGCTCTCAGGGCTAACGGAATCAAGGGATGTGGGGAGAAGGCAGGAACAGGGCATTGATTGTGGATGATCAACCATGATCATATTGAATGGCGGTGCTGGCTCGAACGGCTGAATGACCTACTCCTGCACCTATTTTCTATGTTTCCAGAGATGCTGCCTGTCCCACTGAGTTCCTCCAGCACTTTGTGTTTTGCACGGAACTGCGATCCGAGAAATGGCCGGTTATCAGAATGGAACCAACCAGAAAATTGATAATCTTATAATTGGTCGCATTTTTTCTCCCCACATTACCAATTTATTTTAAGCGTCCGCACTGATAAAATCCTATGTAAACATTCAGCCTTCAGTAGAAATAGCTTGACCACAATCACAGAGGAGGTTCAGTTCAGTAATATATAAGGATGGTGTCTCAGCCAAGCTGGTATCTAAAAGCCAGCATCGTTTGCAATCTCATTGAAGGGTTCCATGATGTTGACTCAAGACAATTACTGGCAGGCAATAATTTATTTTCTGTGAGTTGATTTCCTGTGACTTTGCTCATGATAATCTGGATGATGCCCTGTCTTATAAATATCCTCACAACACACCACGCATTCCTCTCCCTTTCACTCCTTCATGTCAAAAGGTCTAATTGCTGTTCAGTAAAGTCGCAGATGAAATTACCCTGTTACATTGGTTGTGATTTAGATGAAATGTCTGCTCTCCCTCTGAGAGGAGCAGAGTTTAAAGAAAGGCAGACACAAAATGCTGGAGTAACTCAGCGGGCAGGCAGCATCTCTGGAGAGAAGGAATGGGTGACGTTTCAGTGCGAGATCCTTCAGTCTGTATCCCTAAAGTAAAGTCTAGATCAGCCAGCACTGTGTTGGTGTAACCAGATGTGGAGGTGACAAGGGCAGGGTTGGTCTGAAGAAGGGTCTCGACCCAAAACGTCACCTATTGCTTTTACCCAGAGATGCTGCCTGTCCCCACTGAGTTACTCCAGCATTTTGTGTCTATTTTCAGTTTAAACCAGCACCTGCAGTTCCTTGCAACATTGTACTGTTCCATGTTACACGTTATTGTTTGAATTGTGATTGGCTTCAATTGAATCAAGGTTTTGATTCCTGTGCAAATGTCAGTTTTAATAGCGGGGTAATTCTCAATACAGCAGCAGTTACAAAGGGCAGAATAAAGACTGCAAAGTCTGACTCAGAAATGTGTGTGGCCTTGAAAGTAAACACGTGTAGTACAGTACAATGTACTGTCAGAAAGTGACGCTGAATTTAATACAGCTGGGAAAATGAAGTAGCAAGTGTTTACAACTACATGAGCAAGTGAGTTAATGTACTTTCACTCCTGAGACACACATTGTATTATTGCCGTTGCAATAACATCAGCAGATTTCCCACAGAATCCAAAGCATTCATAAGGGCAACAAGCAGGGACAGGATTTCTCGAAGGTTGCTTCAGATATACTGCTGCAAGTGTGGGCAAACTCTCAATGGAATGGCTGTTAAAACTCCATCTACACTTCACGCCACTTTGAGAAAAACCAACAGAATCAAAGACAGACACAAATTGCTGGAGTAACTCAGCAGGTCAGGTAGCATCTCTGGAGACAAGGAATGGGTGATGTTTCGGTTCGAGACCCTTCTTCAGACTGACCCGAAACGTCACCCATTCCTTCTGGTGTTCTTTTACAGATGCGTTGTATCTCTGAAACTGAAAACTAAGAAATCCACCAAAAAGGTTCTGACTGTCTACCCTATCCATGCCTCTCAAAATGTTATATACTTCTAACAGGTCACCCTGCAACCTCTAATGTTTCAGAGAAAATAATCCATGTCTGCCCAACATCCTGGCGGTGGAGACCAAGGCAGTGGATATATTTAAGGCAGAGATAGATAGATTGTTGATCAGTGCGGGTGTCAGAGGTTATGGGGTGAAGGCAGGAGAATGGGGTTAGGAGAGAGAGATAGATCAGCCATGATTGAATGGCGGAGTAGACTCGATGGGCCGAATGGCTGAATCCTGCTCCAATAACATGAAATCTCCTTGTAGCTAATACCCTCTAATCCAGGCAGCATGTTGAAGGAGGGTCTCGACCCGAAACATCACCCACTCTTTCTCTCCAGAGATGCTGCCTGTCCCGCTGAGTTACTCCAGCTTTTTGTGTCTATCTTTGGTGTAAACCAGCGCCTGCAGTTCCTGCTTGAATGTCTTTGTTTAAACAATGGGGAGGACAGTGAAGATGGATGCAGAGGAGTTACCGTGCCAACAGTAGGACATTAACATACGGTGAAATGGCAAACCTCATTGGAGTTCAATTCATTCGTCACCCTGTGCGCAGATATTAATTTAACTCTGCTACAGAGTGCTGGAAACTTTGCTGCGTGCATACTAGTTTATGAATGCTTAAATGTCTTCACAGCATTCTTTCACCCTGCTAGTTATTAAGTGGAATAAATCAGTTAAGATGCAGTTCCATTAAAACAGGGCGAAACAGCTCCATGCAAATGTGTTCAGGCAGGTTTATCAGAGATTAGAATATAGACCAGCACAGCACAGGAACAGGCCCTTCGGCCCACAATGTCCATGCCGAACAAGATGCCAAGTTAATCACTTGTTCTTGGCACGGTGGCACAGCGGTAGAGTTGCTGCCTTACAGCGAACGCAGCGCCGGAGACTCAGGTTCGATCCTGACTACGGGCGCCGTCTGTACGGAGTTTGTACGTTCTCCCCGTGACCTGCGTGGGTTTTCTCCGAGATCTTCGGTTTCCTCCCACACTCCAAAGACGTGCAGGTTTGTAGGTTAATTGGTATCAATGTAAATTGTCCCCAGTGTGTGTGTGTGTGTGTGGGATAGTGTTAGTGTGCGGGGATCGCTGGGCGGCACGGACCCGGTGGGCTGAAGGGCCTGTTTCCGCGCTGTATCTCTAAATCTAAAAAAAATATCTAAAATCCTCCTCCTGCTTGTGATCCATATCCCTCCATTCCATGCACATCCATCTCAAAGCCTCTTAAACGCGATGACCTTATCTGCTGACACCACCAGCCCTCAGTGTTTACCCAAACTGTGACCAATAGCAGCAAAACCAGGTGGCCTGTCTTGGTGGGACCTTACAACTGCACTGGCATTGCAAAGAGTCAATTACAGAAAGGAAAACATTTTAAAAAAAGGATGTAACTTCAGGATGAGGAATTTCTTTAGCCAGAAGGTGGTGAATCTGTGGAAATCATTGCTACTAAAGGCTGGGGAGGCCAAGTCAATGGATACGGCAGAGATAGATAGATTCTTGATTAGCACAGCTGTCAGAGGTTATGGGGAGAAGGCAGGAAAATGGGGTTAGGAGGGAGAGATAGATCAGCCATGATTGAATGGTGGAGTAGACTTGATGGGCCGAATGGCCTAATTCTACTCCTATCACTTATGAAGTTATGAACTTGAAACGTCACCTATCCATGTTCTTCAGAGATGCCGCCTGACCCGCTGAGTTACTCCAGCACTCTGTGAAACGTCACCTATCCATGTTCTCCACAGATGCCGCCTGACCCGCTGAGTTACTCCAGCACTCTGTGAAACGTCACCTATCCATGTTCTCCACAGATGCTGCCTGACCCGCTGAGTTACTCCAGCACTCTGTGAAACGTCACCCATTCCTTTTCTGTAGGTTTTCATTTCCCTTTAATCTCCCTCTAAATTACTTTCTTCCACATTGTGTGTCCTTCTGACTGGACTGCCTTGCTGTTACTCTACACGGGTCATGCCACTTATAGAAACATAGAAAATATGCGCAGGGGTAGGCCATTCGACCCTTCGAACCAGCACCATCATTCAATATGATCACGGCTGATCATAATGAGCTCTTAATGATAGCGGAATCAGGGGGTATGGGGAGAGGGCAGGAACGGGGTACTGATTGTGGATGATCCGCCATGATCACATTGAATGGCGGTGCTGGCTTGAAGGGTCGAATGGCCTCCTCCTGCACCGATTGTCTATTGTCCATTATTCACAATCAGTACCCCATTCCTGCTTTTTCTCCATATCCCTTGATTCCGTTAGCCCTAAGAGCTATATCCAACTCTCTCTGGAAAACATCCAGTGAATTGGCCTCCACTGCCTTCTATGGCAGGGAATTCCACAGATTCACAACTCTGGGTGAAAAAGTTTTTCCTCGTCTCAGTCCTAAATGGCCGACCCCTTATTCTTAAACTCTGACCCCTGGTTCTGGACTCCCCAAACATCGGGAACATGTTTCCTGCATCGAGCCAGTCCAATCCCTTAAGAATTTTATATGTTTCTATAAGATCCCCTCTCATCCTTCTACATTCCAGTGAAACACAGGTGTGGGGGGGGTTGGGGGGGAGGGGGGGCTAGAGGATGTGACCGGATGCACTCAGAGATATCTTGCGCTGCTAATGAAAATGTCCGCATAATGAGATATTAAACGGCCTGCAATCCATCTGAAACATGGCACGTCACCAGCCCAATCAGCACCCAATCAACACACATTACCTGCCATTTGTTCCTCTGTTTAATCATATCCATGAATCTCGTTTCAAATCACATCAGCTTCACATGCCCAGCCTACATGGACCTTCTGAGTCACGCGCAAACCAAATGTTTTATTGATGCAGGAAAAATGTTTTATTGAGATCAGTTCTCATCTTTCCAACCTCCTGCCTGATTCTACGATGCGTTATGATACGAAACGATACGACAGAACTTTATTCATCCCCGGAGAGAGTTTAGTCCGCCAACAGTCACAAAGCACAACAAGACACACGAAGACTTGAAATCTAAATTAAATTAAAAGTGGAAAAAAAGAGAAAAAAACAAGTGGCTGTTGGCCGACTGCTGTGTACACGGCACCTTCACCGGAACAAACGTACCTACCAACCAACCAACCAACCAACCAACCAACCAACCAACCAACCAACCAACCAACCAACCAACCAACCAACCAACCAACCAACCAACCAACCAACCAACCAACCAACCAACCAACCAACCAACCAACCAACCAACCAACCAACCAACCAACCAACCAACCAACCAACCAACCAACCAACCAACCAACCAACCAACCAACCAACCAACCAACCAACCAACCAACCAACCAACCAACCAACCAACCAACCAACCAACCAACCAACCAACCAACCAACCAACCAACCAACCAACCAACCAACCAACCAACCAACCAACCAACCAACCAACCAACCAACCAACCAACCAACCAACCAACCAACCAACCAACCAACCAACCAACCAACCAACCAACCAACCAACCAACCAACCAACCAACCAACCAACCAACCAACCAACCAACCAACCAACCAACCAACCAACCAACCAACCAACCAACCAACCAACCAACCAACCAACCAACCAACCAACCAACCAACCAACCAACCAACCAACCAACCAACCAACCAACCAACCAACCAACCAACCAACCAACCAACCAACCAACCAACCAACCAACCAACCAACCAACCAACCAACCAACCAACCAACCAACCAACCAACCAACCAACCAACCAACCAACCAACCAACCAACCAACCAACCAACCAACCAACCAACCAACCAACCAACCAACCAACCAACCAACCAACCAACCAACCAACCAACCAACCAACCAACCAACCAACCAACCAACCAACCAACCAACCAACCAACCAACCAACCAACCAACCAACCAACCAACCAACCAACCAACCAACCAACCAACCAACCAACCAACCAACCAACCAACCAACCAACCAACCAACCAACCAACCAACCAACCAACCAACCAACCAACCAACCAACCAACCAACCAACCAACCAACCAACCAACCAACCAACCAACCAACCAACCAACCAACCAACCAACCAACCAACCAACCAACCAACCAACCAACCAACCAACCAACCAACCAACCAACCAACCAACCAACCAACCAACCAACCAACCAACCAACCAACCAACCAACCAACCAACCAACCAACCAACCAACCAACCAACCAACCAACCAACCAACCAACCAACCAACCAACCAACCAACCAACCAACCAACCAACCAACCAACCAACCAACCAACCAACCAACCAACCAACCAACCAACCAACCAACCAACCAACCAACCAACCAACCAACCAACCAACCAACCAACCAACCAACCAACCAACCAACCAACCAACCAACCAACCAACCAACCAACCAACCAACCAACCAACCAACCAACCAACCAACCAACCAACCAACCAACCAACCAACCAACCAACCAACCAACCAACCAACCAACCAACCAACCAACCAACCAACCAACCAACCAACCAACCAACCAACCAACCAACCAACCAACCAACCAACCAACCAACCAACCAACCAACCAACCAACCAACCAACCAACCAACCAACCAACCAACCAACCAACCAACCAACCAACCAACCAACCAACCAACCAACCAACCAACCAACCAACCAACCAACCAACCAACCAACCAACCAACCAACCAACCAACCAACCAACCAACCAACCAACCAACCAACCAACCAACCAACCAACCAACCAACCAACCAACCAACCAACCAACCAACCAACCAACCAACCAACCAACCAACCAACCAACCAACCAACCAACCAACCAACCAACCAACCAACCAACCAACCAACCAACCAACCAACCAACCAACCAACCAACCAACCAACCAACCAACCAACCAACCAACCAACCAACCAACCAACCAACCAACCAACCAACCAACCAACCAACCAACCAACCAACCAACCAACCAACCAACCAACCAACCAACCAACCAACCAACCAACCAACCAACCAACCAACCAACCAACCAACCAACCAACCAACCAACCAACCAACCAACCAACCAACCAACCAACCAACCAACCAACCAACCAACCAACCAACCAACCAACCAACCAACCAACCAACCAACCAACCAACCAACCAACCAACCAACCAACCAACCAACCAACCAACCAACCAACCAACCAACCAACCAACCAACCAACCAACCAACCAACCAACCAACCAACCAACCAACCAACCAACCAACCAACCAACCAACCAACCAACCAACCAACCAACCAACCAACCAACCAACCAACCAACCAACCAACCAACCAACCAACCAACCAACCAACCAACCAACCAACCAACCAACCAACCAACCAACCAACCAACCAACCAACCAACCAACCAACCAACCAACCAACCAACCAACCAACCAACCAACCAACCAACCAACCAACCAACCAACCAACCAACCAACCAACCAACCAACCAACCAACCAACCAACCAACCAACCAACCAACCAACCAACCAACCAACCAACCAACCAACCAACCAACCAACCAACCAACCAACCAACCAACCAACCAACCAACCAACCAACCAACCAACCAACCAACCAACCAACCAACCAACCAACCAACCAACCAACCAACCAACCAACCAACCAACCAACCAACCAACCAACCAACCAACCAACCAACCAACCAACCAACCAACCAACCAACCAACCAACCAACCAACCAACCAACCAACCAACCAACCAACCAACCAACCAACCAACCAACCAACCAACCAACCAACCAACCAACCAACCAACCAACCAACCAACCAACCAACCAACCAACCAACCAACCAACCAACCAACCAACCAACCAACCAACCAACCAACCAACCAACCAACCAACCAACCAACCAACCAACCAACCAACCAACCAACCAACCAACCAACCAACCAACCAACCAACCAACCAACCAACCAACCAACCAACCAACCAACCAACCAACCAACCAACCAACCAACCAACCAACCAACCAACCAACCAACCAACCAACCAACCAACCAACCAACCAACCAACCAACCAACCAACCAACCAACCAACCAACCAACCAACCAACCAACCAACCAACCAACCAACCAACCAACCAACCAACCAACCAACCAACCAACCAACCAACCAACCAACCAACCAACCAACCAACCAACCAACCAACCAACCAACCAACCAACCAACCAACCAACCAACCAACCAACCAACCAACCAACCAACCAACCAACCAACCAACCAACCAACCAACCAACCAACCAACCAACCAACCAACCAACCAACCAACCAACCAACCAACCAACCAACCAACCAACCAACCAACCAACCAACCAACCAACCAACCAACCAACCAACCAACCAACCAACCAACCAACCAACCAACCAACCAACCAACCAACCAACCAACCAACCAACCAACCAACCAACCAACCAACCAACCAACCAACCAACCAACCAACCAACCAACCAACCAACCAACCAACCAACCAACCAACCAACCAACCAACCAACCAACCAACCAACCAACCAACCAACCAACCAACCAACCAACCAACCAACCAACCAACCAACCAACCAACCAACCAACCAACCAACCAACCAACCAACCAACCAACCAACCAACCAACCAACCAACCAACCAACCAACCAACCAACCAACCAACCAACCAACCAACCAACCAACCAACCAACCAACCAACCAACCAACCAACCAACCAACCAACCAACCA
Source organism: Rhinoraja longicauda (assembly GCF_053455715.1). Lineage (NCBI taxonomy): Eukaryota > Metazoa > Chordata > Chondrichthyes > Rajiformes > Arhynchobatidae > Rhinoraja > Rhinoraja longicauda. The sequence continues at coordinate 1,192,798 of NC_135977.1, forward strand.
ACCAACCAACCAACCAACCAACCAACCAACCAACCAACCAACCAACCAACCAACCAACCAACCAACCAACCAACCAACCAACCAACCAACCAACCAACCAACCAACCAACCAACCAACCAACCAACCAACCAACCAACCAACCAACCAACCAACCAACCAACCAACCAACCAACCAACCAACCAACCAACCAACCAACCAACCAACCAACCAACCAACCAACCAACCAACCAACCAACCAACCAACCAACCAACCAACCAACCAACCAACCAACCAACCAACCAACCAACCAACCAACCAACCAACCAACCAACCAACCAACCAACCAACCAACCAACCAACCAACCAACCAACCAACCAACCAACCAACCAACCAACCAACCAACCAACCAACCAACCAACCAACCAACCAACCAACCAACCAACCAACCAACCAACCAACCAACCAACCAACCAACCAACCAACCAACCAACCAACCAACCAACCAACCAACCAACCAACCAACCAACCAACCAACCAACCAACCAACCAACCAACCAACCAACCAACCAACCAACCAACCAACCAACCAACCAACCAACCAACCAACCAACCAACCAACCAACCAACCAACCAACCAACCAACCAACCAACCAACCAACCAACCAACCAACCAACCAACCAACCAACCAACCAACCAACCAACCAACCAACCAACCAACCAACCAACCAACCAACCAACCAACCAACCAACCAACCAACCAACCAACCACCGGCTTATCTCCTGGGCAGAGGATTCTAAACCTAGAGCCCCCCCCCCCCCCACCCCACACACGGGTCCCCCTTTGTTCTCCCACTGTCCCCCACATCGTCCCCCCCCACGCCGTGCCCCCCATTGTTCACATCGTCCCCCCCACGCCGCACCCCCCATTGTTCACATTGTCCCCCCCACGCCGCACCCCCCATTGTTCACGGCCCCCCCCACGCTGCACCCCCCATTGTTCACGGCCCCCCCCCACGCCGCACCCCCCATTGTTCACATTGTCCCTCTCATGCCGCACCCCCCATTGTTCACATTGTCCCCCCCACGCCGCACCCCCCATTGTTCACGGCCCCCCCCACGCCGCACCCCCCATTGTTCACGGCCCCCCCACGCCGCACCCCCCATTGTTCACATCGTCCCCCCCCACGCCGCACCCCCCATTGTTCACATTGTCCCCCCCATGCCGCACCCCCCATTGTTCACGGCCCCCCCATGCCACACCCCCCATTGTTCACATTGTCCCCCCCACGCCGCACCCCCCATTGTTCACGGCCCCCCCACGCCGCACCCCCCATTGTTCACATTGTTCCCCCCACGCCGCACCCCCCATTGTTCACATTGTCCCCCCCACGCCGCACCCCCCATTGTTCACATCGTCCACCCCCACGCCGCACCCCCCATTGTTCACATTGTCCCCCCCACGCCGCACCCCCCATTGTTCACGGCCCCCCCACGCCGCACCCCCCATTGTTCACATCGTCCCCCCCACGCCGCACCCCCCATTGTTCACATTGTCCCCCCCACGCCGCACCCCCCATTGTTCACATTGTTCCCCCCACGCCGCACCCCCCATTGTTCACATTGTCCCCCCCACGCCGCACCCCCCATTGTTCACGGCCCCCCCCACGCCGCACCCCCCATTGTTCACGCCCCCCCCCCCACGCCGCACCCCCCATTGTTCACCTTGTCCCCCCCATGCCGCACCCCCCATTGTTCACGGCCCCCCCCACGCCGCACCCCCCATTGTTCACGGCCCCCCCCCCACGCCGCACCCCCCATTGTTCACATTGTCCCCCCCACGCCGCACCCCCCATTGTTCACGGCCCCCCCCACGCCGCACCCCCCATTGTTCATGGCCGTCTCCCCCACGCCGCGTCCCCCATTGTTCACAGCCCCCCCCCACGCCGTGCCCCCATTGTTCATGGCCATCTCCCCCACGCCGCGTCCCCCATTGTTCACAGCCCCCCCCCCACGCCGCACCCCCCATTGTTCACATTGTCCCCCCCACGCCGCATCCCCCATTGTTCACGGCCCCCCCCACGCCGCATCCCCCATTGTTCACGGCCCCCCCCACGCCGCACCCCCCATTGTTCACATTGTCCCCCCCACGCCGCACCCCCCATTGTTCACGCCCCCCCCACGCCGCATCCCCCATTGTTCACGGCCCCCCCCACGCCGCACCCCCCATTGTTCACATTGTCCCCCCCACGCCGCACCCCCCATTGTTCACGGCCCCCCCCACGCCGCACCCCCCATTGTTCACGGCCCCCCCCACGCCGCACCCCCCATTGTTCATGGCCGTCTCCCCCACGCCGCGTCCCCCATTGTTCATGGCCGTCCCCCCCCCACGCCGTGCCCCCCATTGTTCACGGCCCCCCCCCACGCCATGCCCCCATTGTTCATGGCCGTCTCCCCCACGCCGCGTCCCCCATTGTTCACGGCCCCCCCCACGCCGTGCCCCCATTGTTCATGGCCGTCCCCCCCCCCACGCCATGCCCCCATTGTTCATGGCCGTCCCCCCCCCCACGCCGTGCCCCCCATTGTTCACGGCCCCCCCCCACGCCGTGCCCCCATTGTTCATGGCCGTCCCCCCCCCACGCCGTGCCCCCCATTGTTCACGGCCCCCCCCACGCCGTGCCCCCATTGTTCATGGCCGTCCCCCCCCCACGCCGTGCCCCCCATTGTTCACGGCCCCCCCCACGCCGTGCCCCCATTGTTCATGGCCGTCCCCCCCCCACGCCGTGCCCCCCATTGTTCACGGCCCCCCCCCACGCCGTGCCCCCATTGTTCACGGCCCCCCCCACGCCGCGTCCCCCATTGTTCACGGCCCCCCCCCACGCCGTGCCCCCATTGTTCATGGCCGTCCCCCCCCCCACGCCGCGTCCCCCATTGTTCACGGCCCCCCCCCCACGCCGTGCCCCCATTGTTCATGGCCGTCCGTCCCCCCCACGCCGTGCCCCCCATTGTTCACGGCTGTCCCCCCCCCCACGCCGTGCCCCCCATCGTTCACGGCCCCCCCCACGCCGTGCCCCCCATTGTTCACGGCTGTCCCAGGCTATCCCTCTTGCAGTCTCTCCTCCATTGGTGAACCATCCAAAGGGTTGTCTCATCAGCCTGAGCCAAGCATCGCCTGCCTGTTCCCTTCACAGATGCTGCCTGACCCTCCAGCACCTTGTGCTTTGTTCCAGTAAGATCGCCCCTGCTTAGTGCCAGACCCCTCACACAGCCACATGGGCAGAATGCCCAGAGACGTTTACCCAGGGCAAGAGAATCAACAACCAGCAGAGGTTTCAGAATGAAACCACATGGACCCTGTTCCTCTGCTTGTGGAGGAAGGAACTGCAGATGCTGGTTTAAACCGAAGACAGGCACAACATGCTGGAGTAACTCAGCCGGACAGGCAGCATCTCTGGAGAGAAGGAATGGTCAAGACCCCCACTGACTCTAGTCTGAAGAAGGGTCTCGACACGAAACGTCACCCATTCCTTCTCTCCAGAGATGCTGCCTGTCCCGCTGAGTTACTCCGGCACCTTGTGTCCATCTTCGGTGGAAGCCAGCACCTGCAGTTCCTTCCTGCACAGTACATTGGCTTAGTCTGAGGTGGGTGGGAGGCAGGGCTTTGAGTCCACAGCTGCCCACCTCCCCCCCCCCCCCCCCCCCACTGCCCTGTGTACATGGATGTCACGCCAGTAACATGGCTCATGATAACTCACCCTCTCTGTGGGAACAGGGCTCAGCCCTGCCACCTACTGCTCACATTGCAGTCAGCCGTCTCAAAGACAAGTTCCATTTGACAGCCAACAACATGTGAGCCAATTGAGCGCATTTTTGTGGGCAGTTGTGGGCCCCGTATCTGAGGAAGGATGTGCTGGTTCTGGAGAGGGTCCAGAGGAGGTTTACAAGGAACCCAGGAATGAGTGGGTTAACCTATGATGTGCACCTAGTTAACCTAGTGGCGGCACGGTGGAGCAGCGGTAGAGTTGCTGCCTTACAGCGAATGCAGCGCCGGAGATTCAGGTTCGATCCTGACTACGGGCGCCGTCTGTACGGAGTTTGCACGTTCTCCCCGTGACCTGCGTTGGTTTTCTCAGAGATCTTCGGTTTCCTCCCACACTCCAAAGACGTGCAGGTTTGTAGGTTAATTGACTGGGTAATATGTAAAAATTGTCCCTAGTGGGTGTAGGATAGTGTTAATGTGCGGGGATCGCTGGGCGGCACGGACCCGGTGGGCCGAAGGGCCTGTTTCCGTGCTGTATCTCTAAATCTAAAAATCTAAATCTAAAATGAGCGTTTGTCAGCACTGGGCCTGTATTCGCTGGAGTTTAGAAGGATGAAGGGGGACCTCATTGAAACGTACAGAATAGTGAGCGGCCTGGATAGAGTGGATGTGGAGAGGATGGTTCCACCAGTGGGAGAGTCTAGGACCAGAGGGCACAGCCTCAGGATTATAGGACGCTCTTTTCGAAAGGAGGTGAGGAGGAACTTCTTGAGTCAGTAGTTAATCTGTGGGACTCATTGCCAGAGAGGGCTGTGGAGGCCAAGTCAGTGGATATTTTTAAGGCAGAGATAGACAAATTGTTGATTAGAACAGGTGTCAGGGGTTATGGGGAGAAGGCGGGAGAATGGGATTAGGAGGCAGAGATAGATCGGCCATGACTGACTGGTGGAGTGGACTCGATGGGCACAGTTTCCAACTCTAATACCCAGAACTAGGAATAGAAAGCCCAGCACTCCCAATAAGATCAACCAACGGTGGCTCAGCACTTTAACTCCCCCTCCCACTCCCACACTGACCTTTCAGTCCTGGGCCTCCTCCATTGTCAGAGTGAGGCCCAGTGCAAATTGGAGGAACAGCACCTCATATTTCGCTTGAGCAGCTTACACCCCAGCGGTATGAACATTGACTTCTCTAACATCAAGGAGTCCCTTGCTTTCCCTCTCTCTCCATCCCCTCCCCTTCCCAGTTCTCCCACCAGTCTGACTGTCGCCGACTACATTTTATCTATGTTTGTTTTGTTGTTATCGTTTCCCAGCTAACAATGATCTATTCTACATTTCCTTGCCCTCCATTCCCCTTTTCCTGTTTTCACACCTTACACGTCCATACCTCTATATCTCCCCCCTCTCCTGATCAGTCTTGACCCGAAACGTCACCCATTCCTTCTCTGCAGAGATGCTGCCTGACCCGCTGAGACACTCCAGCACTCTGTGAAACGTCACCTATCCATGTTCTCCACAGATGCTGCCTGACCCGCTGAGTTACTCCAGCACTCTGTGAAACGTCACCTATCCATGTTCTCCACAGATGCTGCCTGACCCGCTGAGTTACTCCAGCACTCTGTGAAACGTCACCCATTCCTTTTCTGCAGAGATACTGTCAGTCCCGCTGAGTTGCTCCAGCTTTTTGTGTCTAAGATCAACCAAGTATTGTCAGCCTGATGCGTTTAATGAGTCAGGAACATTATCTCACTGCAGATCTGATGAATATTAATGGTCGCTCTCCTGTTATTTTACAGATGCATCATTTTAATTGGAGGTCATTGGCGAGTCGTTAATATGCGTGCGTGGTAGTGGAGCAGTGGTGCTCCGAGCCAGGATTCCAGAGGCCGGAGCTGTAACTCTGGAGCTGTGAGTTCAATCCCCACCAACACAACTGAGGCATAGCCAAATAAATCTGGAATCAGGAAACAAACTGGTCTCAGGGAGTAGAACCACAGACCACTGTTTAGTTCAGTTTAGTTCAGAGATACAGCGTGGAAGCAGGCCCTTCGGCCCATCGAGTCCACACCGACCACATTAACATTACCTACACATACCGGGGACAATTTTACATTTACACCAAGCCAATTAACCTACAAACCCGCACGTCTTTGGAGTGTGGGAGGAAACCGAAGATCTCGGAGAAAACCCACTCAGGTCACGGGGAGAACGTACAAACTCCGTACAGACAGCACCCGTAGTCAGGATCGAACCGGCTTCAAGGCAGCAACTCTCCCTGTGTGCCGCGTACACAAGCTAATTGTATATTTGCAGCGGTCGGTGTTCCAGTCTCCGCAGGCAGGGCAAAGTGGAAATCCACCCAATCTCTGTAAGAGTTGTAAGTTGTCTCGAGTATGTGTGGGATAGTGTTAGTGTGCGGAGATCGCTGGTCGGCACGGACTCGGTGGGCCGAAGGGCCTGTTTCCGCGCTGTATCTCTGGTAAACTAAACCTGTCACGTTCCCTGCACCAGAATATCTTGTCCCATTTTTGCTCCTTCGAGTCAGGTTGCAAATTGCCCGGACACTTTATTACTGAAAAAGATTTATTCCTGAATCTTGTTTTGAAATATTAAACATTTTGTCGTGATTCTCCGTCGACCAAGTCCTCTTCAGTTCCCAAACGTTTATTTTAAAATCATAAATGTTCTTGAAATAAATAGTTTGTGTCACTCAGTTCCCTGCACTGGGCTGCTCCGATATTTAATTAGGTCCCTCTCGCACTTTGAAAGGGATTAATTGTCAATTAATTCCAGCAAAGTATCTCAGGCTGGACATGGAAGATGCAAACATTACTGGGCAGGCAACACATACAACAAATGCCTCACTCTCCCCCCCTTCCTTCCACCTCCCCTTTTCTCTGCCTCTCCCCATTCTCCTTCACCCCCTCTCCCTCTTTCCCCCTCTCCATCCCCCCTTCCCCTCCCTTTTCCCCCCTTCCCCACCCTCCCCCTTCCCTTCCCCCTCCCTTCTCCTTCCCCCCTTCCCCCCATTCCCTCTCCCCTTTCCCCCTCCCCAACATCTCCTTCCCATCTTCCCCATTTCCTCCTCCTTTCCCCCTCTCCCCCCTCCCCCTTTCCCCCCTGGATGTGCCGGGAATGGTGGGATATGGATCATGTGCAGGCAGAGGAGATTAGTTCATCTTAGCGTCGTGTTCGGCACGGACATTGTGGGCCGAAGGGCCTGTTCCTGTGTTGAATGGTCTGTGTTCGGTGTCAACTCGCACCGTATCAAATGCAGTTTACAGGAATGGTACAAAGGAGGATTAGTTGAACAGTATTGGAATGACATAAACCTGGAATTGAGAAGCTACCCAAATCATCATGCTCTCTCCTGTCAATGTGATCCCAGCATCTTTCCCAAATCCTGACACCAAAACATCTATTCTGGCCAACATTTTTAACAATGCTCCATTGTGTTTGTCTGTGAACTATCAAATCTTCAGTGCTCTTGAAATCGTGGCTGAAGATGTTGGTACGAGGGTTGCCAACCGTCCCGTATTAGCCGGGACATCCCGTATTTTGGGATACGTTACTTTGTCCCGTACGGGACCGCCCTTGTCCCGTATCACTCCCAAATACGGGACAAAGGGTGACGTCACCGCCCCGCGCCCCACGTGACCTCACCCAGCCAGCGGCCATGTGCTCCCGCTCCACCAATGGCGGCCGCCCGGGCCGGGAGGCGGGTTGTGTAGCACGTGGCCACTGGCTGGGTGAGGTCACGTGGGGCGTGGGGCGTGGGGCGTGGGGCGTGGGGCGTGGGGCGTGGGGCGTGGGGCGCATGGCGGTGACGTCACCTGCCTCGTTTCCTCCTCTTTTTCTCCTCACTGTATGCTTCCTTTCTCCTCTCCTTGCCACCACTCCCGCCCTCTCTCTGCCCCAGTCTGGAGGGAGTGGTGCAGGAAGGAGCTGCAGATGCTGGTTTACACCCAAGATGGACACAAAATGCCGGAGTAACTCAGCGGGGACAGGCAGCATCTTTGGAGAGAAGGAATGGGTGAGGTTCCATATTGAAATCCTTCTTCAGACTGATGTCAAGGAAGAAGGAGATAGATGAGGAAGTATAAGGTGTGAAAACAGGACAAAGGGAATGGAGATCAAGGGGAATGTAGAATAGATCATTGTTAGTTGGGAGAAGGTAACATCAAAGCAAACAGATAGAATGTAGTCAGTCGGAGACAGTCAGACTGGTGGGAGAACTGGGAAGGGGGAGGGGATGGAGAGGGTGGGAAAGCAAGGGCGACTTGAAGTTAGAGAAGTCAATGTTCAATGTTCATACCGCTGGGGTGTAAGCTGCACAAGCGAAATATGAGGTGCTGTTCCTCCACTTTGCGCTGGGCCTCACTCTGACAATGGAGGAGGCCCAGGACAGAAAGGTCAGTGTGGGAGTGGGAGGGGGAGTTGAAGTGCTGAGCCACCGGGAGATCAGGAAGGTTGAGGCGGACTGAGCGGAGGTGTTCAGCGAAACGATCGCCGAGCCTGCGCTTGGTCTCGCCGATGTACAGGAGTCCACACCTGGAACAGCGGATACAGTAGATGAGGTTGGAGGAGGTGCAAGTGATGCCCAAGTGGAATATGAGGTGCTGTTCCTCCAGTTTGTGTGTGTCCTCACTCTGACAGCAGAGGAGGCCCAGGACAGAGAGGTCAGTGTGGGAGTGGGAGGGGGAGTTATAAAGTGCTGAGCCACCGGGAGATCAGCCCCGCTCACTGCTCTCTGCTGCCACCTAATGGTGGCTGCTGGAGGTGCTGCCACCCTGGGCGAAACTCAGAGAATTGAGATTGTCAAACCGGGAATAAATAAAAAGAAGGAAAAAGTCAAAGTAATTGAAGTGCTAACTGCAAATGCGAACAACTAACAAGCATTAGTCTAAGGAAGGGCGGCACGGTGGTGCAGCAGGTAGAGCTGCTGCCTCACAGCGCCAGAGACCCGGGTTCGACCCTGACTACGGGCGCTGTCTGTACGGAGTTTGCACGTTCTCCCCGTGACCTGCGTGGGTTTTCTCCGGGTGCTTCAGTTTCCTCCCACACTCCATAGACGTGCAGGTTTATGGGTTAATTGGCTGCTGTAAATTGTCCCAAGTGTGTGTAGGGTAGTGTTGGTGTACATGACACAGAGTGCTGGAGTAACTCAGAGGGTCAGGCAGCATCTGTGGAGAGAAGGAATGGGTGACCTTTTGGGTCGAGACCCTTCGTCAGTGTACGGGGCGATCGTTGGCCGGCACATGATCAGTGGGGTGGGGTGGGGTGGGGTGGGGTGGGGTGGGGTGGGGTGGGGTGGGGTGGGGTGGGGTGGGGTGGGGTGGGGTGGGATGAAGGGGATCGTTTCCACCCTGTGTCTCTCTACCACTCTATAATGTCCAGGCAAGGTCACGTTGGAGCTTGCAGGTCGTGTTCATGAGGCCGACCTTGAATATGAAAACTCCATCATCTATTAGTCCACAATCAAAGTGATTCCATTAAATGTCGAGTCCTGACGCCCTGGGGCTGAAAGCATTAATGTAAGATTATATTTATCCATTACATCACACACTATGTACATTAATGTGCATGGAGAACAGAACATAATGATAATTGCCTCTCGTCTGATGTGCAGATTACGACAAACATTATTATTTTGTCTTAGCAGAAGATAGTGTAAGATGTTTCCCACCAGAGGCAGGCAGGCAGGGCCTCTCCTCTCGTCTACTCCAGTGTGATTGTCCTTGCGATAACTTCATGGTTGATTTCACTCCTGTACACCTTTCCATCTGAAGCCTCCATGTCCAAGACTCCATCAGTCCACGCCTCAGAGTCATAGAGTCAGAGAGCGCGCAAACAGGCTCTTCGGCCCAACGCCGACCAAGGTGCCCCATCTACGCCAGTCCCACCTACCCACACAGGCTCCAAATCCCTCTAAACCTTTTCTATCCCTCAACCTTGTCTGAAGAAGGTTCTCGACCTGAAACGTCACCCATTCCTTCTCTCCAGAGATGCTGCCTGACCCGTTGAGTTACTCCAGCACTTTGTGTCCCAGTCTCATCTACCTCCTCTGGCAGCTCGTTCCTTACACCCACCGTGTGAAAAGGTTTCCCCTCAGGTTCCTGTTAAGTCTTTCCCCTCTCACCTTAAACCCTTGTCCTTTGTTTCTTGATTCCCCAACTCTGGGGGCAGAAGACTCTGTGCATCTTCCCAATCTATTCCCCTCCTGATTTTACACACCTCTATAAGATCCCCCCACATCCTCCAGCACTCCAAGGAGTAGAGTCCCAGCCTGCTCAACCTCTCCCTGTAGCTCAGGCCCTCGAGTCCTGGCAACATCTTCGTGAATCTTCTCTGCACTCTTCCTAGAGCAGGGCGACCAAAACTGAACAAACAGAACTACTGAGCCTCCAGGGAGACCATTTCTAACGAGTCCCGAGCATTTCCTGATCATGAAATCATGCCGATTCTGCTTCAGAGACTGGGTCTTGCAGTCCCGGAGGGATTTGGGAAAGGTTCCATGTAGGGTTGCCAACTTCCTCGCTCCCAAATACGGGACAAGGTGACGTCACCGCCCCGCGCCCCACGTGACCTCACCCAGCCAGCGGCCACGTGCTCCCGCTCCACCAATGGCGGCCGTCCGGGCCGGGAGGCGGGTTGTGTAGCATTACTAACACGGGACAAGGGCGGTCCCGGCTAATACGGGACAAACTGATTTAGCCCAAAATACGGGATGTCCCGGCTAATACGGGACAGTTGGCAACTCTAGTTCCATGTTACGGACTTATCAGCAAAGTTGTAGCTGGGGCCACTTATACATGTTGAAAATGGTTGCTCCTTGATCAGGAGCATTGGGATCCGGATTTGATCCGGAGCATTGGGATCCGGATTTGATCCGGAGCATTGGGATCCGGATTTGATCCGGAGCATTGGGTTATTTTGTGTTTTATGACTGTTGACAGATCAATTTCCCTCCTGGAATAAATAAAGTTCTATCGTATCGTATCGTAGCGTAGCATAGACGCGGAGGCAAGACACAGATATAAACAGACTGGTGAAGTGGGCAGGTTTAGTTTAGTTTAGAGATACAGCGCGGAAACAGGCCCTTCGGCCCATTGGGTCCGCACCGACCAGCGATCCCCGCACACTCACACTATCCTTGTCGAGGCCAGCAGTGTTGTCTGCGGTCTGTGCTGAGCTCTCTGATATCCCACAGATCCAGGGACAAAGGGACAATGTAAGCTGGCAACAATACACAATAGGAGCTGATGTGCCTTCACACAGCAGGGGCTCATTCAAGTACAGACGCCTTTATTCTCCAGCACACAATTATTGTAAGACTTTACAAGGATTTGCAAAGGGTGATAGATATTAATATGATCTTCACAGATGGCAGCTACACCACACTGTGTGTGTAAAACACTGGGAAAACAGGGAAATCTCATTAGCAACCTTCATGCCTTGAACAAACATAGTATTCTCTCTCTCTCTCTCTCTCTCTCTCTCTCTCTCTCTCTCTCTCTCTCTCTCTCTCTCTCTCTCTCTCTCTCTCCCCCTCTCTCTCTCTCCCTCTCTCTCTCTCTCCCCCTCTCTCTCTCCCCCTCTCTCTCCCCCCCTCTCTCTCCCCCCCTCTCTCTCCCCCCCTCTCTCTCCCCCCCTCTCTCTCCCCCCCTCTCTCTCCCCCCCTCTCTCTCCCCCTCTCTCTCCCCCCCTCTCCCTCCCCCCCTCTCCCTCCCCCCCTCTCCCTCCCCCCCTCTCCCTCCCCCCCTCTCCCTCCCCCCTCTCCCTCCCCCCTCTCCCTCCCCCCCTCTCCCTCCCCCCCTCTCCCTCCACCTCTCTCTCTCCCCCTCTCTCTCTCCCCCTCTCTCTCTCCCCCTCTCTCTCTCTCTCTCTCTCTCTCCCCCTCTCTCTCCCCCTCTCTCTCTCCCCCCTCTCTCTCTCCCCCTCTCTCTCTCCCTCTCTCTCCAAATGACCAGTTGTAATCTGAACATGTTATTTCAAGGTCTGGATAGTGTTTACTTGTTAATGGTTCTTGAAATTATTTTTATTCCCTAGTTCACATATGTTATTAATGAAGAAAATGTCTAATATAATATATCATATCATTAAAAACATTGATGCCAGAGGAGGTGGGTTGAGCTATAATGTTTAATGGACACTTGGACAGGTGCATGGGACAACACCGAGAACGTTTGACCAACTCACGTAGGCAAGTGGCCAAGGATGAATCCCCGATCTTCCAGCCTACCTCACTGTGGTCCTTGCACTTTAAAAACATTGCTCTTTTTCTGTCGCTGTAACGCTGTATTCATGTACTCATGTACGGTGTGATTTGCCAAAATAGCAGCCAAAGAAAGGCCTGTCACTGTACCTCAGTACAGGTGACAATATTACACGAGGACACAAGGAACTGCAGATGCTGGAATCCTGAGCAAAAGACAAAGTGCTGGAGGAACTCAATGGGTCAGGCAGCATCTGTGGGGGGGAATGGATGGACAAATACCCTCGTGTTTATCCATGTTATACAGTATCTGACCACTCTCTCAACCTGTGTTGGAAGGAACTGCAGATGCTGGTTTATACCAAAGATAGACCCAAAGTCCCATGTATAGTCTTTTAGCTGACGACAAACTAAATTAAACTGAACTAAACGATGGACCGGGACAATTCAATCCCTCAGTCCTGTTGCAGCTTTGATCGGATTTGCTGCCTTTATGTTGCACTAAACGTTATCCACTGGGTGGCGCCAGCAATGGCTGACTCGCCAACAGTCTGCCTATCCCTTCCTTCTTTGTTGTTTTAATAGTGTGTGTTAAATGTATGTTTTAGTGTTTCTTCAGCTTGTTTTATGTGGGGGGTGGGGGGATTTTGTTAATCTCTTACCTCGACGTTCCGTTTCGTCTCTCTGTCCGCACTGCGGCCTGACATCGAGGTGCTGGTGGCCTCTTGCTAGAGACCGACTTCGGGAGTTCCAACCGCGGGAGCCTGTGGACTGAACATCGTGGAGCTCACAGTCCCTGGTTAGAGACCGACTTCGGGAGCTCCAGGCCACAGGAGCTTCGACCGCCCCGATCACGGGAGCTTCGATCGCCCTGATGCGGGGGCTTCGACCGCCCCGATCACGGGAGCTTCGATCGCCCTGATGCGGGGGCTTCGACCGCCCCGATCACGGGAGCTTCGACCGCCCCGATCACGGGAGCTTCGATCGCCCTGATGCGGGGGCTTCGACTGCCCCGATCACGGGGGCTTCGATCACACCGATCACGGGAGCTTTGACCGCCCCGATCACGGGAGCTTCGATCGCCCCGATGCAGATGGTTCGACTGCCCCGAACGCAAGAGAATAAAGAGGAAGAGGATTGGACTTTATTGCCTTCCATCACTGTGAGGAGTGTGGGGAATCCGCTGTGGGGGATGTTTATGTTAACGTTTATGTAGTTGTGCGTCTTGTTAGAACTCTAGATAGAACTCTTAAGGATAGCGGAGTCAGGGGGTATGGGGAGAAGGCAGGAACGGGGTACTGATTGAGAATGATCAGCCATGATCACATTGAATGGTGGTGCGTACAGGCTCGAAGGGCCGAATGGCCTCCTCCTGCACCTATTGTCTATTGTCTATTGTTGCTTTTTTGTAGTATGGCTGTATGGTAATCTGAGTTTCACTGTACCTTAATTGGTCCACGTGACAATACACAAACCTTTGTACCCTTTATCCTGTACCTGTCCACTGTAAACGGCTCGATTGTAATCAGGTGTTGTCTTTCCGCTGAGTGGTTAGCACGCAACACAAGCTTTTCACTGTACCTCGGTACACGGGACAACAAACTGAACTGGACTGATTTATCTCTCTCTCCCATCCCCTCTGACTGGACTGCCTTATCTTAAAATTAATGACATTGAATTGATGTTGATTTAAAAACCGTCTCCTGCTTGATAAAGCGGAGGGGAGGAATTCAGGAAATCTTCCCTTACCTGCAACTGTCTTTAATAATTGTTTAAAACCTTGAATAAATTGTGTCAGTGGAGATAGGGCAGCCTGTCATCATCACTTCTCATTCCATCAGACTGAGCGAGCGGACTGAGATACGACTGTGTCTACACTCAGAATACCAATGTCAGCTTGGCATTGAGGTACAGATCAAGCAGCATCCAGCAGCTCATGTAGACAGACTCCAGCAGCTCATGTAGACAGACTCCAGCAGCTCATGTAGACAGACTCCAGCAGCTCATGTAGACAGACTCCAGCAGCTCATGTAGACAGACTCCAGCAGCTCATGTAGACAGACTCCAGCAGCTCATGTAGACAGACTCCAGCAGCTCATGTAGACAGACTCCAGCAGCTCATGTAGACAGACTCCAGCAGCTCATGTAGACAGACTCCAGCAGCTCATGTAGACAGACTCCAGCAGCTCATGTAGACAGACTCCAGCAGCTCATGTAGACAGACTCCAGCAGCTCATGTAGACAGACTCCAGCAGCTCGTGTAGACAGACTCCAGCAGCTCATGTAGACAGACTCCAGCAGCTCGTGTAGACAGACTCCAGCAGCTCATGCTGGGGAGGGTGTTAGACATTTACACAGCGTTGCACAGAGCACACACCGGGAGTAATAACGGCACCCTGCCTCGCTCGGCCTGTCAGTAATCACATGTACTTCTGTAGGCAGCGAAATGCAGGAAGGAACTGCAGACGCTGGTTTAAACCGAAAATAAGACACAAAATGCTGGAGTAACTCGGCGGGACAGGCAGCATCTCCGGAGAAAAGCAATAGGTGACGTTTCGGGTCGAGACCCTTGTTCAGACTGAAGAATGCAGAAGGGTCCCGACCCGAAACGTCACCCATTCCTTCTCTCCAGAGATGCTGCCTGACCCGCTGAGTTACTCCAGCTTTTTGTGTCTATCTTCAGTGAAATTAATAGAGTGGATGTGGAGAGGATGGTTCCACTAGTGGGAGAGTCTAGGACCAGAGGGCACAGCCTCAGAATTAAAGGACGTTCCTTTAGGAAGGAGATGAGGAGGAATTTCTTCAGTCAGAGGGTGGTGAATCTGCGGGATTCTGCCACAGACGGCTGTGGAGGCCACAAGTCAGTGGATGTGTCTAAGGCAGAGATAGATAGATTGTTGATCAGTGCGGGTGTCAGGGGTTATGGGGAGAAGGCAGGAGAATGGGGTTAGGAGGGAGAGATAGATCATCCATGATTGAATGGCAGAGTAGACTCGATGGGCCGAATGGCCTAATTCTACTCCCATCTCTTATGACCTTATGAAGGTAATTCGACACGTGTGAGTAGGTATAACTGTCTGGGGTGAAGGGTGTGTGGGGGAGAGTTGGGTTGGGTTGGGAGGGCCTGCAGAGGGGAAGACACTAGGGAACAGTCTCATGTGGGGCAGCACAGTCTCGTAGGGCCAAATGGCCTGTTACATGCAGTGAAACAATTTGGTTTAGAGATGCAGCACGGAAACAGGCCCTTCGGCCCACTGAGTCCATGCTGACCAGCGATCAGTTGACACTAGATATATGTTATCCCACCCTCATCCACTCCCCACACACAAAGTAGAAATAAGGAATTTCAGATGCTAGTTGATGCCAAAGATAGACACAAAGTGCTGGAGTACCCTGGCTTATGGAAGGGCCGTTCAGAAACCTGATAACAGCGGGATAGAAGCTGTTGCTGAGTCTGGTGGTGCGCACTTTCAAGCTTCTGTACCTTCTGCCGGGGGAGCTGGGAGAGGAGGGAATGGCCAGGGTGGGACAGGGGTGGGTTAAGTCTTTGAATATGTGTAGGCAGGAACTGCAGAGGGTGGTTTACACCAAAGATAGATACCAAAAACTGGAGTAACTCAGCGGGTCAGGCAGCATCTCAGGAGAAAAAAGACTGGTGACCCTTCTTCAGACTCACACGAAGGGCAATTTACAGAAGCCATTAACCTACAAACACGCACGTCTTTGGGATGTGGGAGGAAACCGGAGCGCCCGGAGAAAACCCACGTGGTCACAGGAAGAACGTGCAAACTCCACACACACAGACAGCGCCCAAGGTCAGGATGGAACCCGGGTCTCCGGCGCTGTGAGGCAGCAGCTCTACCCGCTGCACGACAGGCTTGCAACAATATCAACAAATCACGGCGCTGTGGGGAGTGTTTAACCTCGATGTCTTGTCAAAGAAGATTGGAAAAGCGATTCATTAGTTTTGATTTGATTTTTATTTTCTGTCATTGAGGCTGCAGCTGTGGTGGGTAAAACATCTCTCAGTTTGACACGCTAATTACTGCAACTCAGAATGACCATCACATCTCTGATTAGCAACGGGCTTCACACAGCAGGAACCAAAACCCCCTTCATCACAACTAGGAAAGGGAGAAACAAGTTTGTTTTAAGTTGCAAAGACTGTGGTGGAGGGTGATATCATGCAGCTCAGTTTAGTTTAGTTTAGAGATACAGCACGGAAACAGGCCCTTCGGCCCACCGAGTCCGTGCCGACCAGCGATCCCCACACACTAACACTATCCCACACACACTGGGGACAATTTACATTTGACAAACGCCAAATTAACCTACAAACCTGCACGTCTTTGGAGTGTGGGAGAAAACCGGAGCGCCCGGAGAAAACCCACGCAGGTCACGGGGAAAATGTCACTTGTCCCTCGTATGTGTAGGATGGCGTTAGTGTGCGGGGATCGCTGGTCAGCGTGGGGGTAATGGCCAATTATGTATTATGTAATGGGTAAGCATGTATTGTCTCTCTGCTGACTAGTTAGCACACAACATAAAGCTTTTCACTGTACCTCGGTACACGTGACAATAGACTGAACTGCTGAGCTGGATTCTCCACCTAGTCCCATCCCACCACTCTGCCCAAGGTGTGTTGGTCTGTACCAACAATGTCCAGCACCTGACCTTCCACACAGGTGTATCACCACCTTCCCCACTCAATACCCCAGTCTGAAGAAGGGTCTCGACCCGAAACGTCACCCATTCCTTCTCTCCCGAGATGCCGCCTGTCCCGCTGAGTTACTCCAGCTTTTAGAAATTTTTTTAGATTTAGAGATACAGCGCGGAAACAGGCCCTTCGGCCCATCGGGTCCGTGCCGCCCAGCGATCCCCGCACACTAACATTATCCTACACACACTAGGGACAATTTTTACATTTACCAAGCCAATTAACCTACATACCTGTACGTCTTTGGAGTGTGGGAGGAAACCGAAGATCTCGGAGAAAACCCACGCAGGTCACGGGGAGAACGTACAAACTCCGTACAGACGGCGCCCGTAGTCAGGATCGAACCTGAGTCTCCGGCGCTGCATTCGCTGTAAGGCAGCAACTCTACCGCTGCGCCACCGTGCCGCTCTTGTTGGTTTAAACCAGCACCTGCAGTTCCTTCCTGCACACACCTCGATCAATAACCTCAGCGGAGTGTCTTGTGTTTGGATCTGACCTGCTCTGCTGCTGATTATCATCAGTGAAATCGACTCGCCCTCTCTCTCCCCAGACCCGGCTCACTGATCATTCCCTGTGGCCCTGACCCACATCACTGCTGTTATACATGTGTCCCCTCTCTCTCTGTCTCTCTCTCTCTCTCTCTCTCTCTCTCTCTCTCTACTCTCTTTAACCCATCAACCACACACTTCATCGACAGCACATCACTATTGCAACTCTTGCCCTCCAGTTTAGTTGGTGACGCTAGGATCAATACAGGTGGGCACGGACCACTGTAGAACATGTTCCCACTCCTCCTTCAGGTCTTGCCTCGACATCTCTGGAGAGCAAACATAAAAACATAGAAAATAGGTGCAGGAGGAGGCCATTCGGCCCTTACGAGACAGGAACGCCATTCAATATGATCATGGTTGATCATCCACAATCAGTGCCCCGTTCCTGCTTTCATCCCCTGATTCCGTTAGCCCTAAGAGCTGAATCTACACTCTATGTAAACAGGGACTCTGCTGACAGCGAGCGTTGGTTTGATGGGAAACAGTCAATAAATTAAAAGGCTGAAAGTTTGGAACTCATCAGAGAAGATTTGTTGAAAGGACTGAGTTGAACAACTGAGAGGCCGTGGAGAGGAGACAATGACAGATTGACTGTGGTGCACTATCTGGTCAGATGTTAGTCTTGTCGAGTCTCACAGAAAGGATGGATTGTGTAAGAGAATTATCAGTGGATCAGTAAACAGCCAGATTGTCCCACTCACTCCCCTCATCCATCACTGTCACAGACAACTCTTCATGAGTTCCAAACGAAAACACACATTTTCACATTTTAAAAAACTGCACACTGAGATAGCAGGTTTCAGACGTGATTGCTTCAAGAGTTCTCTGTGATTCAAATATGTTCCTCATGAGAGGCATAGATCGGGTGAATGCACACCATGTGTAGGGAGGAACTACAGATGCTGGTTTAAATCGAAGATAGACACAAAATGCTGAAGTAACTCAGCGGGTCAGGCAGCACCTCAGGAGAGAAGGAATGGGTGACGTTTCAGGTGTGAAGAAGGGTCTCGACCCGAAATGTAGGGTTTAAGGTGAGAGGGGAAAGGTTTACTAGGAACCTGAGGGGCAACTTTTTTCACACAAAGGGTGGTGGGTGCATGGAATGAGCTGCCAGAGGAGGTAGTTGAGGTAGTTGAGGCTGGGACCATCGCAACTTTTGCAAGACACTGGGACTGGTACATGGATAGGACAGGTTTAGAGGGATATGGGCCAAATGCGGGCAGATGGGACTGGTGTAGCTGGGGCATGTTGGCCGGCATGGGCAAGTTGGGCCGAAGGGCCTGTTTCCACACTGTATCACTCTACGACTAGTGTAGCTGGGACATGTTGGTCGGTGTGGGCATGTTGGTCGGTGTGGGCATGTTGGCCGGTGTGGGCATGTTGGCCGGTGTGGGCATGTTGGTCGGTGTGGGCATGTGGGCCGGTGTGGGCATGTTGGCCGGTGTGGGCATGTTGGCCGGTGTGGGCATGTTGGTCGGTGTGGGCATGTTGGTCGGTGTGGGCATGTTGGTCGGTGTGGGCATGTTGGTCGGTGTGGGCATGTTGGTCGGTGTGGGCATGTTGGTCGGTGTGGGCATGTTGGCCGGTGTGGGCATGTTGGCCGGGGTGGGCATGTTGGTCTGTGTGGGTATGTTGGCCGGTGTGGGCATGTTGGCCGGTGTGGGCATGTTAGTCGGTGTGGGCATGTGGGCCGGTGTGGGCATGTTGGCCGGTGTGGGCATGTTGGCCGGTGTGGGCAAGTTAGTCGGTGTGGGCATGTTGGTCGGTGTGGGCATGTTGGTCGGTGTGGGCATGTTGGTCGGTGTGGGCATGTTGGTCGGTGTGGGCATGTTGGTCGGTGTGGGCATGTGGGCCGGTGTGGGCATGTTGGCCGGTGTGGGCATGTTGGTCTGTGTGGGTATGTTGGCCGGTGTGGGCATGTTGGTCGGTGTGGGCATGTTGGTCGGTGTGGGCATGTTGGGCAGTGTGGGCATGTTGGGCTGAAGGGCCTGTTTCCATGCTGTATCACACTATGACTCTAAGCTGTAACAGGAGTGTTTGGTGTGAGCTGCAAGACTAGCACTGGTTGTGGAGGATGAAGGCCCAGGCCGTGAGATATTCGGACCGCTGGGAGAGAGGTGGAGTGGCAGGGGAGGGGTTAGAATAAACAGGTGGGTAGTTGTTACTTGTGAATGCTGGTGGCTGCATCTTCCCACAGCTCACTGACGGTGGAGCTGAGACATCATCCCCTGAAACAACGACAGGCACTGAGAACGAACACACATTACTACGTCGCACGACTCCAACGGCTCAACATCTCAAACACTTCACACGAGTCATCAAACACCCCGACTATCAACATCCCCGCTGCCTTATCAGACCGAGGAGACCTGGTATACCAGCAAATAGTCATCAAACGTCTACAGTTGTACTGGTCTGGAATGATGGAGACTACAGAGAGTGGTGAACACTGCCCAGGCCATCACAGTACTCACCTCCCTACCATCGAAGAAGGGTCTCGACCCGAAACGTCACCCATTCCTTCTCTCCTGAGATGCTGCCTGACCCGCTGAGTTACTCCAGCATTTTGTGAATAAATACCTTTGATTTGCACCAGCATCTGCAGTTATTTTCTTACACTTCCCCACCATCGAAGGTCCATCACGGGCACTGACCTCCCCACCATCGAAGGTCCATCACGGGCACTGACCTCCCCACCATCGAAGACATCTACAGAGAGTGGTGGACACTGCCCGGTCCATCACACACTGCCCGGTCCATCACACACTGCCCGGTCCATCACACACTCACCTCTCCACCATCGAGTCTGCCTTAAAACGCCAGCCGGCATCATCAGAGACCCACACTACCCTGGCCACACTCTCACTGACCCACACCACCCTGGCCACACTCTCACTGACCCACACCCCCCTGGCCACACTCTCACTGACCCACACCACCCTGGCCACACTCACTGACCCACACCACCCTGGCCACACTCTCACTGACCCACACCACCCTGGCCACACTCTCACTGACCCACACCCCCCTGGCCACACCCTCACTGACCCACACCACCCTGGCCACACTCTCACTGACCCACACCCCCCTGGCCACACTCTCACTGACCCACACCACCCTGGCCACACTCTCACTGACCCACACCACCCTGGCCACACACTCACTGACCCACACCACCCTGGCCACACTCACTGACCCACACCACCCTGGCCACACTCTCACTGACCCACACCACCCTGGCCACACTCTCACTGACCCACACCACCCTGGCCACACTCTCACTGACCCACACCCCCCTGGCCACACTCTCACTGACCCACACCACCCTGGCCACACTCTCACTGACCCACACCACCCTGGCCACACACTCACTGACCCACACCACGCTGGCCACACTCACTGACCCACACCACCCTGGCCACACTCTCACTGACCCACACTACCCTGGCCACACTCTCACTGACCCACACCACCCTGGCCACACACTCACTGACCCACACCACCCTGGCCACACTCTCACTGACCCACACCACCCTGGCCACACTCTCACTGACCCACACCACCCTGGCCACACTCTCACTGACCCACACCACCCTGGCCACACTCTCACTGACCCACACCACCCTGGCCACACTCTCATCTCGCTGCTACCATGGGGGAGAAGGTACAGGAGCCTGAAAACCATGACCTCCAGGTTCAGGAACAGCTGCTTCCCAGCAACCACCAGGCTCTTGAACGCTGCACAGTCGTTTTCACACAGAGGGTGGTGGGTGTATGGAACGAGCTGCCAGAGGAGGTAGTAAAATCTCAACATTTAAGATACATTTGGACAGGCACATGGATAGGACGGGTTTGGAAGGGTATGGGCCAAACGCGGGCAGGTGGGACTAGTGTAGATGGGGCATGTTGGCCGGTGTGGGCAGGTGGGACTAGTGTAGATGGGGCATGTTGTTCGGTGTGGGCAGGTGGGACTAGTGTAGGTGGGGCATGTTGGTCGGTGTGGGCAGGTGGGACTAGTGTAGATGGGGCACGTTGGTCGGTGTGGGCAGGTGGGAATGGTGTAGATGGGGCATGTTGGTCGGTGTGGACATGTGGGACTAGTGTAGATGGGGCATGTTGGCTGGTGTGGGCATGTTGGCCAGTGTGGGCATGTTGGTCGGTGTGGGCATGTTGGCTGGTATGGGCATGTTGGTCAGTGTGGGCATGTTGGCCAGTGTGGGCACGTTGGGCTGAAGGGCCTGTGTCCGTGCTGTCTCACTCTATGACTCTCTGACCGGGTCTATCAGAGACAGTTTTATGCTGGAGCCTGCTGAGATTTGTTCTTGTCCACGTGGGATGAGTTCCTCCACCACTCAGCTCAGTATTGTCCTCATCTCTGAGCGACACTCATGATGGTGATTTGCTGTCCGCCTGTCACCAACATTTCCACTCTTTCAAATGAAACCATTTTTTTCCCCAAAGCCAGTAAATTGGGAAATGGCTGTCAGTTTCCCTCAGCGCCCTGTCACGGTCTGTCCCACAGGTGTCAGTGGTTCATTTACCGTGACGTTTGTTCAGGTCGTGGAGGGAGGAGTTGGTTATGGGGTTTGCTGAACTCCAACACTGCTGAAGCAGTAGTTTACAGTTTAATCCCATTAGCTGGGAGATTGGACCAAATACATGTAAGCAATTAAAACAAACACTCCCATCCATCTTCCTCGCCCCGCTGATGTTTCCAGATGTGACGCTGTTGGACCTGCAGTGATTAAAGGCAGTAATAACGGTGATATTCCCAGCGAATCCCAGCTGAGAGACTTTGACGCTTCGACTGACGTTGAACAGGGAGACCAGGAGGATTCAAAGGACTTGTGGACAGATGAGACGAAGATTAACTTATATCAGAGTGATGGCAAGAGCAAAGTATGGAGGAGAGAAGGAACTGCCCAAGATCCAAAGCATACCACCTCATCTGTGAAACACGGTGGTGGGGGTGTTATGGCCTGGGCATGTATGGCTGCTGAAGGTACTGGCTCACTTATCTTCATTGATGATACAACTGCTGATGGTAGCAGCATAATTCATTGATGGCAAGTAGGTTAATTGGCTTTGTTAATAATTGTAAATTGTCCCTAGTGTTAGTGTGCGGGGATCGCAGGTCGGCACGGACTCGGTGGGCTGAAGGGCCTGTTGTAAATTGTCCCTAGTGTTAGTGTGCGGGGATCGCAGGTCGGCACGGACTCGGTGGGCTGAAGGGCCTGTTGTAAATTGTCCCTAGTGTTAGTGTGCTGGGATCGCAGGTCGGCACGGACTCGGTGGGCTGAAGGGCCTGTTCCTGTGATGGACCGGGCAGTGTCCACCATTCTCTGTAATCTCCATCATTCCAGGAAGTTTGAGTTACTGAACCAGTCAATACGGAGCAGGGTGAATGAAGCCAAATATTCCAGCAGTGTTACCACACATTGCTGTGTAGACCCTGGGACCCACTCAAAACAACAGCTTCTTCCCCTCTGTGATCAGCCTTCTGAACGGCCCTTCCATAAGCTAGGGCACTGTCCGATTCACCTCTACCCCATTGCGGACATTGGACTTTGTCTGTGGAACTGATGCGCTACAATGCTGAGAACTATATTCTGCACTCTGTATCTTCCCCTCTGCTCCAGCTGTTGGACTTGAGTTTGACCTGATTGTATTTGTGTGTAGTATAATCTGATATAGACTCATTGGGTGGTACAGCATGGAATTAGGCCCTTCGGCCCAATTTGCCCACACCGACCAACATGTACTATTTACACTAAGCCTTATATCAGAGTGATGGCAAGAGCAAAGTATGGAGGAGGGAAGGAACTGCCCTAGATCCAAAGCATACCACCTCATCTGTGAAACACGGTGATGGGGGTATTATGGTCTGGGCATGTATGACTGCTGAAGGTACTGGCTCACTTATCTTCATTGATGATACAACTGCTGATGGTAGTAGCATAATGAATTGATCCATATCCCTCCAAACCTGTCCTATCCATGTACCTGTCTAACTGTTTCTTGGGATAGTCCCAGCCTCAACTACCTCATCTGGCAGCTCGTTCCATACACCCACCACCCTCTGTGTGAAAAAACATTACCTCTCAGATTCCTATTAAATCTTTCCCCCCTCACCTTAACCCTATGTTCTCTGGTTCTCGATCCCTCTACTCTGGGCAAGAGACCCTGTGTGTCTACCTGATCTATTCCCCTCATGAGTAGGTAGGAACTACAGATGCTGGTTAAAACCCAAGATAGACACAAAAGGCTGGAGTAACCCAGCGGGTCAGGCAGCATGTCCCTGTGAGGCAACAACACTACTGCTCTGCCACCATGTCACCTTCACCCTTCACTTCATTCGACAAAGTGGCTGATTGATAGACTGCCATGTGCAGCAGCACTCTGTGAAACACCAGCCCACCGTCGTCTTCTCAGCTGAGCTTCAGTGCGGAGGTTTCTAGTAGAGCTGTCTTCACAATGAAGACCTCCCCCGGCATGTCGTGTGGCTGCAAACACGCTCAATGACATCAACTTGATCCGTGATTAGTTTTATTAGTTTATGATGGGGCTTGTCAGGATGAACAGTCCAC
Organism: Rhinoraja longicauda; assembly: GCF_053455715.1. Classification (NCBI taxonomy): domain Eukaryota; kingdom Metazoa; phylum Chordata; class Chondrichthyes; order Rajiformes; family Arhynchobatidae; genus Rhinoraja; species Rhinoraja longicauda. The sequence continues at coordinate 1,216,611 of NC_135977.1, forward strand.
TCCAGGCTCCTGAACACCAGTGAGTTCAACATAATCTCCACATATAATGTCAATGCAATTAGCATTTTTATTCACGTGTTTCGGTCCATAACACATTATGCCCACAGTGCTTGATGAAGATGAATAATAATGTGCAGGAAGGAACTGCAGATGCTGCTTTAAACCAGAGATAGACACAAAGTGCTGGAGTAACTCAGCGGGTCAGGCAGCATCTGTGGAGAGAAGGAATGGGTGACGTTTCGGGTCGAGACCCTTCCTCAGACTAGTCAGGGATAAGGGAAACGAGAGATTGAGGCGATGATGTGGAGAGATAAAGAACAATAAATGAAAGATATGGAAAAAAGTAACGAAACCTCACCCATTCCTTCTCTCCACAGATGCTGCCTGACCCGCTGAGTTACTCCAGCACTTTGTGTCTATCTTTGGTTTAAACCAGCATCTGCAGTTCCTTCCTGCACATGGCTCCTCCAGTTGCCATAGGTTACCAATGTACACAATGAATTATCTTTTATCAGGGAAAGCAGTGACAACATCTTGATATTATCGTAAACACAGCTACAATTGCCATTGGAAAATTAATGACATCATTTCATACTTTCTTCTCTGAAGCAACAGATAATCTATTTTCCTCAATTTCATTAAATCCTGGGAATAAATTGCCCCTCAGATTGGATGTTGTAGATCAGTCTGGGCTGTGTGATGATTACACTCACAAACAGATGCCAGAGACAAGATACGCCTCATCAAACTGCAGAGCATTCTGGACAATACAGCTCACCCCCCTCCACAACACACTGGTCAACATGACCACCCTGGACAATACGGCTCACCCCCCTCCACAACACACAGGTCAACATGACCACCCTGGACAATGCAGCTCACCCCCTCCACAACACACTGGTCAACCTGACCACCCTGGACAATACGGCTCACCCCCTCCACAACACACTGGTCAACCTGACCACCCTGGACAATACGGCTCACCCCCTCCACAACACACTGGTCAACATGATCACCCTGGACAATACAGCTCACCCCCTCCACAACACACTGGTCAACATGAGGACCCTGGACAATACGGCTCACCCCCTCCACAACACACTGGTCAACCTGAGGACCCTAAACAATACAGCTCACCCCCTCCACAACACACTGGTCAACCTGACCACCCTGGACAATACAGCTCACCCCCTCCACAACACACTGGTCAACCTGACCACCCTGGACAATACAGCTCACCCCCTCCACAACACACTGGTCAACATGATCACCCTGGACAATACAGCTCACCCCCTCCACAACACACTGGTCAACATGATCACCCTGGACAATGCAGCTCACCCCCTCCCTCCACAACACACTGGTCAACATGAGGAGCACCTTCAACAACAGACTGGTTCCACCAAGATGCAGCACAGAACGATCACCACAGGAGATCCGTCTTCCCTGTGGCTATCAAACTGTACAACCCCTCCCCCTTCTGTCGTGGGGTAGACTGAGACTGAGACTGAGACTGACTCCACCCACCACCCCCCCCCCCCCCCCCCAATCTTTGCCCATCCCCCAAGCCTTTCCACTGGTCACTCTAGTTTCATGTGTATTTATGACTGTTGGCAGATCAATTTCCCTCCTGGGATAAATAACGTTCTATCGTGTTGTGTCGTGTCGTGTCGTGTCGTATTGTGTCGCATGGTATTGCCAGCAATGCTCCCTGCTTAACAATCCAACTTTGACACTTGGTCGTGGAGTAATGAGTGACAGAGGTTATGGAGAGAAGGCAGGAGGAATGGGGGGAAAGTGGATCAGCCATGATTGATTAGTGGAGTAGACTCGATGGGCTGAATGGCCTAATTCTGTTCCTAAGTCTTGTGGTCATAGTCACAGGCCCTACATCACCAACGTGCCCACGCCGGCCAACATGCCCATCTACACGAGTCCCACCTGCCCACACTTGGCCCAAGTCCCACCTGCCCACGCTTGGCCCAAGTCCCACCTGCCCACGCTTGGCCCAAGTCCCACCTACCCGCTCTTGGCCCAAGTCCCACCTGCCTGCGCTTGGCCCAAGTCCCACCTGCCCACGCTTGGCCCAAGTCCCACCTGCCCACACTTGGCCCAAGTCCCACCTGCCTGCGCTTGGCCCAAGTCCCACCTGCCCACGCTTGGCCCAAGTCCCACCTGCCCGCGCTTGGCCCAAGCCCCACCTGTCCGCGCTTGGCCCAAGTCCCACCTGCCCACGCTTGGCCCAAGTCCCACCTGCCCACGCTTGGCCCAAGTCCCACCTACCCGCTCTTGGCCCAAGTCCCACCTGCCCACGCTTGGCCCAAGTCCCACCTGCCCACGCTTGGCCCAAGTCCCACCTACCCGCTCTTGGCCCAAGTCCCACCTGCCCGCGCTTGGCCCACGTCCCACCTGCCCACGCTTGGCCCAAGTCCCACCTACCCGCTCTTGGCCCAAGTCCCACCTGCCCACGCTTGGCCCAAGTCCCACCTGCCCACGCTTGGCCCAAGTCCCACCTACCCGCTCTTGGCCCAAGTCCCACCTGCCCGCGCTTGGCCCACGTCCCACCTGCCCACGCTTGGCCCAAGTCCCACCTACCCGCTCTTGGCCCAAGTCCCACCTGCCCGCGCTTGGCCCACGTCCCACCTGCCCACACTTGGCCCAAGTCCCACCTGCCCGCGCTTGGCCCAAGTCCCACCTGCCCACACTTGGCCCAAGTCCCACCTGCCCACACTTGGCCCAAGTCCCACCCTTCAGCTTCACACTTCCCTCCTCCTCTCTCGGTATCTGACCCCCTTTGAATCCCTTTCACCTCCAGCCTTTGTCACTCACTTCATCCATCCTCCCATCATCCCCCTCCCTCACCTGTATCCACCCATCACTCGCCAGGCTTTGCCCCACCCCCATCCCCACCCCCACCCCCAACCCCACCTCTCTTTTCCAGTTTTCTCCAGCCAACTCCATCGGTCTGAAGAAGGGTCCCGAACCAAAACGCCGTCTGTCCATCCCCTCCATAGGTGCTGCCTACCCCGCTGAGTTCCTCCAGCACTTTGTGTTTTACTCAAGACTCTAGCGTCTGCAGTTCCTTGTGTCTCCACACCAATAGCCATTAACGTAGAGATTCTGAACGTGGCCTTGCCGTGTGCGGAGGTGAAACTGTGTGGTGGGAGCAGGAGTGAGGAATCAACGCCACCAGCCTCTGACACCCGAGACCGCGTGGGCTTTCTCCGGGTGCTCCGGTTTCCGCCCACACCCCAAAGACACGCAGCTTTGTAGGTTAATTTGCTTGGTGAAATTGTAAATTGTCCCTTGTGTGTGTCGGATAGTGTTAGTGTGCGGGGGGATCGCTGGGCGGCACGGGCTTGGTGGGCCGAAGGGCCTGTTTCCGTGCTGTATCTCTAAACTAAACTAGTGTGCGGGGGGGTCGCTGGGCGGCACGGGCTCGGTGGGCCGAAGGGCCTGTTTCCGTGCTGTATCTCTAAACTAAACTAGTGTGCGGGGGCATCGCTGGGCGGCACGGGCTCGGTGGGCCGAAGGGCCTGTTTCCGTGCTGTATCTCTAAACTAAACTAGTGTGCGGGGGCATCGCTGGGCGGCACGGGCTCGGTGGGCCGAAGGGCCTGTTTCCATGCTGTATCTCTAAACTAAACTAAACTCAGAAAAGACCCAAGCAATATCGGAGAGAGTTTGTGAGCACACTGACTGACATTTAATGACACAATCTGGTGCTCTATATACCGGGTACAATATTTCACCACTTGCTTCTCCCAAATTTCTGTTAAAACACAATTTCATAAAGTCTGCAAAGCTGCCGTTGAGGGGATCCTGCCGTGACCCCAGTCTGTGACACAGCGGCGTTTCTGAATAACGTTCCCTTTGGGAAATATTCCTCAATGTGTTAGCGGTGCCAGCTGGGAGCTGTCGGAAACAACAAACGTTGCCACAGAAAGACGTTCCTGTTCAGTTCTTCTCCCCGCCCATCACTGCCCCACCTTTATAGATCATTGGTCATCGCTATAAACAAACCGCAGGATGGTTTGTGGAGGAAGGAAGTGCAGATGCTGGTTTAAACTGAAGATGGACACAGAAAGCTGGAGTACTTCTGGAAGCGCCAGAGACCCGGGTTCCATCTGACTACGGGTGCTGTCTGTACGGAGTTTGTACGTTCTCCCCGTGACCTGCGTGGGTTTTCTCCGGGTGCTCCGGTTTCCTCCCACACTCCAAAGACGTGCAGGTTTGTAGGTTAATTGGCTTGTGGTAAATGTAAAATAAATATTGTCCATAGTGTGTGTAGGATCGTGTTAATGATGGATTATAGTGTGTGTAGGATAGTGTTAATGATGGTTATAGTAGTGTTAACGATAGACTACAGTGTGTGTAGGATCGTGTTAATGATAGACAACAGTGTGTGTGTAGACTACAGTGTTAATGATAGACTACAGTGTGTGTAGGATAGTGTTAATGATAGACAGTGTGTGTGTAGGATAATGTTAATGATAGACAGTGTGTGTAGGATAGTGTTAATGATAGACTACAGTGTGTGTAGGATAGTGTTAATGATAGACTATAGTGTGTGTAGGATCGTGTTAATGATAGACTATAGTGTGTGTGTAGACTACAGTGTTAATGATAGACTGCAGAGTGTGTAGACTAGTGTTAATGATAGACTACAGTGTGTGTAAGGATAGTGTTAATGATAGACTACAGTGAGTGTGTACACTACAGTGTGTACACTACAGTGTGTGTAGACTATAGTGTTAATGATAGACTAGGGGATAATCTCAGAGTTGCCCTGTGACCATGAATTATTTTATTGCGGTTGACTTAAGGTCATAAAGTCATAAATGATAGGAGCAGAATTAGGCCATTCGGCCCATCAAGTCTACTCTGCCATTCAATCATGGCTGATCTATCTCTCCCTCCTAACCCCATTCTCCTGCCTTCTCCCCATAACCCCTGACACCCGCACTGATCAACAATCTATCTATCTCTGTCTTAAACACATCCACTGACTTGGCCTCCACAGCCGTCTGTGGCAAAGAATCCCACAGATTCACCACCCTGATTTAAGACCTGTCAGTTTCTGATAATGGTATTTCACAATTTTCTTTGCAAATGGAAATGGAGATATGTATTTTGGATGGGCACTCGGACTGCTGTACATCCCACTTATTGCAGCTGGCGGTGAGGTTAGTGAGGTTAGTGAGAAGCGCAGGGTTTCATGCTCCCTGAATCAAGGTGACCACAGGCAGACGTAGAGGGTGTGAGCTACAGGGAGAGGTTGAGCAGGCTGGGACTCCTGGAGCACAGGAGGATGAGGGGTGATCTTATAGAGGTGTACAACATCATGAGAGGAATAGATCGGGTAGATGCACAGAGTCTCTTGCCCAGAGTAGGGGAATCGAGGACCAGGGGACATGGGTTTAAGGTGAAGGGGAAAAGATTTAATAGGAATCTGAGGGGTAAACGTTTTCACACAAAGGGTGGTGGGTGTATGGAACAAGCTGCCAGAGGAGGTAGTTGAGGCTGGGACTATCCCAATGTTTAAGAAACATTTAGACAGGTACATGGATAGGACAGGTTTGGAGGGATATGGGCCAAACACAAGCAGGTGGGACGAATGTAGATGGGACATATTGGTTGGCATGGGCAAGTTGGGCTGAAGGGCCTGTTTCTACACTGTATCACCCTCTGACTAACCCTGTCTGACCCTCTGACTAACCCTGTCTGACCCTCTGACTAACCTCTGGCTCCTGTGTGGATGTGGGCAAGACCACTGTGTCTCGGACTAACGGCCGTCACTGAGGGAATGCAGCCCCTTCACGCTGTAAACCCACCTCTGCTCGCAGGGGGATTTGCTTTAGAGATACAGCATGGAAACAGGCCCTTCGGCCCACCGAGTCTATGCCAACCCGTTCACACTAGTTCCCTGTTATCCCACTTTCCCATCCACTCCCTGCACACTGGGGGGCAATTTACAGAGGGGCCGATTAACCCACAAACCCACCGTCTGTGCGATGCGGGGGGAAACCTACGCGGTCACGGGGAGAACGTGCAAACTCTGCACAACACACAGCACCTGAGGGCAGGTTCGAACCCGGGTCTGTGGTGCTGTGAGGCAGCGGCTCTACCCGCTGCGCCACCGTGTCGGTACTGAGTCGTGCTCTTTTGTACAAGAGTTAGGAAGCTATACTAATCCCTCAGACTTCAGCGTTAACTGTCGCCAACTGTCCCGTATTAGTAGGGTTGCCAACTGTCCCATATTAGTAGGGTTGCCAACTGTCCCGTATTAGTAGGGTTGCCAACTGTCCCGTATTAGTAGGGTTGCCAACTGTCCTGTATTAGTAGGGTTGCCAACTGTCCCGTATTAGTAGGGTTGCCAACTGTCCCGTATTAGCCGGGACATCCTGTATTTTGGGCTACATTACTTTGTCCCGTACGGGACCGCCCTTGTCCCGTATTAGTAGGATTGCCAACTTCCTCACTCCCAAATACGGGACAAAGGGTGACGTCACCGCCCCGCGCCCCACATGACCTCACCCAGCCAGCGGCCACGTGCTCCCGCTCCACCAATGGCGGCCACCTGGGCCGGGAGGCGGGTTGGGTAGCACGTGGCCGCTGGCTGGGTGAGGCCACGTGGGGCGCGGGGCGTGGGGCGTGGGGCGCGGGGTGGTGAGGTCACCTTGTCCCGTATTTGGGAGTGAGGAAGTTGGCACCCCTAGCGCTAAAGCACAAAGGACTGGTGTGAGATCGGGTCAACAAACGACCTCTGTTATTGTACAATCAATATCACAGCATCAGGGACCTGTATCAACACCATTTATTTTGAAAGTAACTACTAATAATTTATAATCACAGCGTGGGTGAGATTGTTCACAATGGACATTAACACATTGGGGAGCTGTAAATATAATTTAATGGCCATTGTGAGTCATCTTCAAGTTGTTTCTCATTCATGGGTAAAGCTTTCATAACTCGTCCAAGCCCTGGTGAATAATGGTTGTCCTACGGGATGGGACATGTGCCATAACTCCCTGTCACCCCCCCCCCACGCTGAGATATATCTCCGCCAGCTGTGGTAAACATGACACTGCGATGATTGCACTCCGTGTTCCTGTGTTAAACACTCCGTTATCTGACAAACCACCTGAACAAGCACAATCTACCTTTCAAAGGGCAAAGACTCCAACTTTGACCCTCTGCCACGGAGTCATGCTGGCTTAGAAAAACACACACGAACATGTCCTGGAGTAACCCAGCGGGTCAGGCAGCATCTGTGGAGAACATGGATAGGTGACGTTTCACAGAGTGCTGGAGTAACTCAGCGGGTCAGGCAGCATCTGTGGAGAACATGGATAGGTGACGTTTCACAGAGTGCTGGAGTAACTCAGCGGGTCAGGCAGCATCTGTGGAGAACATGGATAGGTGACATTTTGGGTCAGGTCCCTTGATCAGACTCTACAAAGCGCTGGAGTAACTTAGCATATCTGAAGAAGGGTCCCAACCTGAAACGTCACCTATCCATGTTCTCCACAGATGCTGCCTGACCCGCTGAGTTACTCCAGCACTCGGTGTGGACTGACTAAAGCTATGTTGATATCAATAACTGTTGTTGTGTAATGGGCAGTGAGGCGTTTGTGTAATGGGCAGTGAGGCGTTTGTGTAATGGGCAGTGAGGCGTTTGTGTAATGGGCAGTGAGGCGTTTGTGTAATGGGCAGTGAGGCGTTTGTGTAATGGGCAGTGAGGCGTTTGTGTAATGGGCAGTGAGGCGTTTGTGTAATGGGCAGTGAGGCGTTTGTGTAATGGGCAGTGAGGCGTTTGTGTAATGGGCAGTGAGACGTTTGTGTAATGGGCAGTGAGGCGTTTGTGTAATGGGCAGTGAGGCGTTTGTGTAATGGGCAGTGAGGCGTTTGCTGTACCTGTGCTGGCAGCTGGCGGCTGTGGACATTTCACAGATACGACCATGTTGTGATCCTCTGCCACTGACAGCAACACTGATGCTGTGAATTACTTTTCATTACAGTCCCACAGGCACACAGATATATTCACTTTGAAGATTTCTCTGCCTTTTATCAGATATTTCCGCCTGTCCTCAGAGAGGCAGTTTCGAGTTTCAAAGATGTTAACAGGCGGAGGTTTACTACCTGTCACGAGGCCACTCTGGTTGTGAGGAACGGCACAGAGGCGCAGCGGGTGGAGCTGCTGCCTCATATCTCCACAACTCCGGCCCTTTCTGTATGGAGTTTGCACGTTCTCCCTGTGACTGCGCGCATTCCCTCTCCAGGTGAGCGGGGAGAAGAGGGAATGGCCGGGGTGTGACACGGACACGGACACGGACAAGGACACGTCTGTGATGATGTCGGCTGCTTTCCTGAGGCAGCCTGAAGTGTGGATGGAGTCGATGGTGGGGAGTGTGGTGTGTGTGATGGACTAGCCTACATCTACAATGGTGGGGAGTGGGCAGCCTTGATCCTGAACCAGGCTGTGATGTATCCATAAGGCTTTCAACAGCGCATCTGTTGAAGTTTATAAGAGTAAAAGGGTGGCACGGTGGTGCAGCGGGTAGAGCTGCTGCCTCACAGCGCCAGAGACCCGGGTTCCATCCTGACCACGGGTGCTGTCTGTGTGGGGTTTGCTCGTTCTCCCCGTGACCTGCGTGGGTTTTCTCCGGGTGCTCCAGTTTCCTGAACGCTGTTGGTCTGGTCGGGAAGTCGAGACGTTGCTGGGTCTTCTCACTGCTCCACTCTGCTCATTCCAACTCAGTGATAGGACAGGTAAATGGGCCGAGCGGCCAGCTCTCACTGCCCAATGAATAATGTCATTGAAGTGTGAAGGGGAAGAGCTCCAGGTATAAAACTTACTCTGGGCGAAGGAGATGATTTATAACCTACATTAAGGCTTTTATTTGTTCAAAACTCTGAGATTCAATATCAATTTGTCAGCAACCATGGAAACTCACACATTTTTAAATTAGTTTATTTCAGGGCTGCAGTAAGTCGGTGGAAAGGCGGTGATTTGTTCGATGTCTATTTGATGAAGAGTCAGGAACAACTCTGTAAAACTGAGATATTGATCACTGCAGTCCCTGATAATATTCTGGACCAACTATCGCTGGATGCGAAAGGCTGCAGCAACAACAATCCCCCAGCACAAGCTTCAACACTTCTGTTTTACCATTTTTAACAATCTTCCTGAATTTCTCTCCAATCTCTTGCAATTACTATTCCACCGTGCAGCAACAGACTGCAGAAACACGTCCTCCTCTCAATAAAACCCCTGACTCTCGTCTTAGATTGGTGTCGGAAGGAACTGCAGATGCTGGTTTAGGAGGGAAAATTTCGAAGCGATCGCCGAGCCTGCGCTTGGTTTCGCCGATGCAAATAAGTTGACATCCAGAGCAGCGGATGCTGGTTTAAACCTCAGATAGACACTATCCATGTTCTCTGGAGTCTCCCACTGGTGGAAACATCCTCTCCACATCCACTCTATCCAGGCCGCTCACTATTCTGTACGGTTTCAATGAGGTCCCCCTTCATTCTTCTAAACTCCAGCGAGTACAGGCCCAACAAACACTCATTATAGGTTAACCCATGATCCTGGGATGGTTCTTGTAAACCTCCTCTGGACCCTCTCCAGAGCTAGCACATCCTTCCTCAGACACGCTGCCCAAAACTGCTCACAGTGTTCCAAATGCGGCCAGACCATATTAAGGTTGCCAACTTCCTCACTCCCAAATACGGGACAAAGGGTGACGTCACCCACGTGACCTCGCCCAGCCAGCGGCCACGTGCCCCCGCTCCACCAGCACGTGGGCGCTGGCTGGGTGAGGTCACGTGGGGCACGGGGCGGTGACGTCACCCTTTGTCCCGTATTTGGGAGCGAGGAAGTTGGCAACCCTACTAATACGGGACAAGGGCGGTCCCGTACAGAACAAACTGATTCAGCCCAAAATACCGGGATGTCCCAGCTGACACGGGACAGTTGGCAACCCTAGTGACCAGCGCCTTGTACAGCCTCAGCATTGCACCGTTACAAACACACAAACAGGCTGCAATAATAAGACGCACGATTTACGATCTCGGCGGTGCGGTCTAATCAATGCAGATCCAAGCGATGGAACCCACAGCTTCCATTGATGAATAGGTTGAAGGCTGGAAGAAAGGAAGTTTTAATTAACTTTGTCCCTGCTGATCTGATTACAGCTTGGCTCTGTAATCAAACCTTGCAGAAGCATTAACCTGAATTTTAAATCAAACTGTGTGAGTCAGTTAAAGCGGCTGTAATGGAATGTGTACGCTGCACTCGATAGGATGGTGCCGTTCATTATTCTAATGCAGGTCCAGGAATAAATCTGGCTGCTTCTACCGCATATCAGCAACAGCAGGTCACACACACTGTAGAGCAATGGAGGAGGCAACTGCAGATGTTGCTTTACACCGAACACAGACACCACAGAGTGCTGGAGTAACTCAGTGGGTCAGGCAGCATCTGTGGAGAACATGGATAGGTGACGTTTCACAGAGTGCTGGAGTAACTCAGTGGGTCAGGCAGCATCTGAGTTACTCCAGCACTCTGTGAAACGTCACCTATCCATGTTCTCCACAGATGCTGCCTGACCCGCTGAGTTACTCCAGCACTCTGTGAAACGTCACCTATCCATGTTCTCCACAGATGCTGCCTGACCCGCTGAGTTACTCCAGCACTCTGTGTCTTTTCTGGGAGAGAGCAAGGAAGTGTGTCCACACTGCCATGCATTATACCAGGTGCTTTGCCAAATATTCCCTCTCTACCAAAGCACTAATTGTGAATTGTTAAACCTGCTGTTTAGCCGACCCCCCTCCCCCCTGGACCAGCACATCACACAGCCTGAGAATGATCCCCACAAAGGCTGGATACCAAGACCACTCTAAATATTAATGTCCCATCCTTGTATGATGTCTGCTCTCCCCACTGAGAAATCTCACAGCAATTCCAACCTGTAACGTTTCTGTTTCATAAAGACAAAAAACAACTTGGTAATTGGGTCCTTTGGGAAATGGAGTTCAAATCAGCTGAGAGGGAAACGCATAAATTACAAGAATAAATGTCTTCAGCTGTGCCGGACAGATTTGGTTTCGTTTAGTTTAGAGATACAGCGCGGAAACAGGCCCTTCGGCCCACCGAGCCCGCACCGACCAGCGATCCCCACACACTAACACTACCCTACACACACTAGGACAATTTTCACATTTATACCGAGCCAATTAACCTACAAACCCGCACGCCTTTGGAGTGTGGGAGGAAACGGAAGATCTCGGATAAAACCAAGATCTTCAAAACTCCGTACAGACAGCACCCGTAGTCGGGATCGAACCCGGGACTCCGGCGCTGTTGGGCAGCAGCTCTACCCGCTGCACCACCGTGTCACTACTGTTGAGGTCGGCTATTGACACAAGCTATTTAACAGAAAGCTTAGGTGAGAGGGGAAAGACTTAGTAGGAACCTGAGGGGCAATATTTCCACACAGAGAGTGGTGGGTGTATGGAACGAGCTGCCGGAGGAGGCAGTTGAGGCTGGGACTATCACAACATTTACAAGACATTTGGACAGGTGCATGGATAGGACAGGTTTGGAGGGATAAGGGCCAAACGCAGGCAGGTGGGACTAGTGTAGATGGGGCATGTTGGTCAGCATGGGCAAGTTGGGCTGAAGGGCCTGTTTCTGTGCTGTGTGACTCGATGACTAAATGTAGTCTTTGTCTTCAGAGTGAAGACTTCTGAGTCTGAAGAAGGGTCCCAATGTTTAAAAGACATTTGCACAGGTCAGGTTTGGAGGGATTTGTGCCAAACGCGGGCAGGTGAGACTCGTACAGATGGTCGGTGTGGGTGAGTTGGGCCTGTGTCCACAGCTGTGTGACTCTCGAAGACTCCAATCAACATTTCCATTGCTTATTATTTATCCTTGCCTCCAGCAGACCTTGGGAATTCCCGCAGCAGTCTGTAAACAAGCCGGGGGGTGTCAACCTCTCGTGGCTGTGAAGAGACCAGGGTTTGTAGAGGATGTGCTGCAGGCATCTGGCATGCTGCAGTCCCTCTCTGCTCACCCCTGGACAGTGAACTTGTGGGGCAGATGTGACCCAGATGTGACCCGCACCTGCCCAGATGTGACCCGCACCTGCCCAGATGTGGCCCGCACCTGCCCAGATGTGACCCGCACCTGCCCAGATGTGGCCCGCACCTGCCCAGATGTGACCCGCACCTGCCCAGATGTGACCCGCACCTTCCCAGATGTGCAACCTGTCCTTTGCCCATCAGAAAAAGACACAAATATGTGGCCTGGATAGAGTGGATGTGGTGAGGATGGTTCCACTAGTGGGAGAGTCTAGGACCAGAGGGCACAGCCTCAGAATTAAAGGACGTTCCTTTAGGAAGGAGATGAGGAGGAATTTCTTTAGTCAGAGGGTGGTGAATCTGTGGGATTCTTTGCCACAGACGGCTGTGGAGGCCACAAGTCAGTGGGTATTTTTAAGGCAGAGATAGATAGATTGTTGATCAGTGCGGGTGTCAGGGGTTACGGGGAGAAGGCAGGAGAATGGGGTTAGGAGGGAGAGATAGATCAGCCATGATTGAATGGCGGAGTAGACTAGATGGGCCGAATGGCCTAATTCAGTTCCTAGAAATTATGAACTTCTGAACAAAGTGCTGGAGTAACTCAGTGGGTCAGGCAGTATCTCTGGAGAGAAGGAATGGGTGACGTTTCGGGTCGAGCCCCTTCTTCAGACTGAATCAGGAGCGAGGGAGATACAGTCCTGTAAATCTTTCTGCCCCCTGTCTAGTTCTCCCCCCCCCTGTCTAGTTCTCCCCCCCCTGTCTAGTTCTCCCCCCCCCCCCCTCTCTCATCACCAGGAACACACTCAGACTCCGAGCGTTGTCTCACCACAACCTGTAAAACTGTGGCATTAAATGGCGTGACTTCTAGAAACGACCGTGGAATGTTCTTCAATATTTTATCAAAATCATCTGGACAAATATCTTAGCTTCATTATGATTCATTATCTGGAGCCAATTGCTTCATTACTATGATAAGCTTGTTCTGTTTGCACTTTAAATTCAAGGAGAATCTCCCTGTTGGCAAGTGGGCAGAGGCTGCAACAGGTTCACAGTGGGTGCCTGGCAGAGTAGCTGGCATGGGCAGAGCACGTTGGCACTCATCTGTCTGGAGAAAGCACGGGTCTGCAGATAACGACAGCGCATTTATACCTTAGACTTTAGTGACACAGCACGGAAACAGGCCCTTCGGCCCACCGAGTCTGTGCCGACCAGCGATCACCCCGTATGCTAGTTGAGTTCAGAGACACAGCACGGAAACAGGCCCTTCGGCCCACCGAGTCTGTGCCGACCAGTGAATCTGTGGGATTCTCTGCCTCAGAAGGCAGTGGAGGCCAATTCTCTGGATGCTTTCAAGAGAGAGCTGGATAGAGCTCTTAAGGATAGCGGAGTCAGGGGGTATGGGGAGAAGGCAGGAACGGGGTACTGATTGTGAATGATCAGCCATGATCACATTGAGTGGCAGTGCTGCCTCGAAGGGCCGAATGGCCTCCTCCTGCACCTATTGTCTATTGTCCAGTGATCACCCCGACACTAGTTCAGTTCAGAGCACAGCGTGGAAACAGGCCCTTCGGCCCACCGTGCCCGCGCCGACCAGCGATCCCCGCACACTAACACTATCCTACACCAATTAGGGACATTTTTGTTTACATTTACCAAGCCAATTAACCTACAAACTTGCACGCCTTTTGGAGTGTGGGAGGAAACCGGAGCACCCGGAGAAAACCCACGCAGGTCACGGGAAGAACGTACAAACTCCGTACAGACAGCACCCGTAGTCGGGATGGAACCCGGGTCTCTGGCGCTGTGAGGCAGCAGCTCTACCCGCTGCACCACCGTGCCGACCCACATTCATGAGCCCCTCAAAGTCAGACTATAAACGCATATTTACATAAAGGCAATTATACAGATAGAATGGTTGAGTTGGCAGAAGGGACTGGAGGAAGGGATTACAATTCAAGGCTGCAGATCCACTGTGAGCGTATCAGGAAACATCACTCTCAACATTGAGAGATCAGGACTGTACAAGAATATTAAAACCACACCAGATTAACAAGGACTTTAAAGGTGAACGGGAGCAAGTTGGCAGGAGGGTTGCTGCAGGAGGAACTGCAGATGCTGGTTTACACCGAAGATAGACGCAAAACGCTGGGTCTGAACAAGGGTCTCGACCCGAAACGTCGCCCATTCCTTCTCTCCACAGATGCTGCCTGACCCACTGAGTTACTCCAGCACTCTGTGAAACGTCACCTATCCATGTTCTCCACAGATGCTGCCTGACCCACTGAGTTACTCCAGCACTCTGTTGACCAGACGCTGCCTGGACTAGAGGGGTCTCAGCTACAGGGAGACGGTGGACAGACTGGGGGGTTGGTTTCTGTGGAGCGCCAGAGGTCAAGGGGAGACCTGATATAAGTTCATGACATTCTGAGCGGTGTAGACAGGGTAGACAGTCACAACCTTCACCCCAGGGTGGAGATGTCACAGACTAGAGGGCACAGCTTTAAGGTGAGAGGGGCAAAGTATAAAGCAGATGTGTGGGGCAGGTGTTTTACACAGAGGGGGTGGGGGCCTGGAACGCGCTGCCAGGGGTGGGGGTGGAGGCAGATACCGTAGTGGTGTTGAAGAGCCTTTTAGACAGGCACGTGGATATGCAGGGAGTGGAGGGATATGGGTCACGTGCGGGCAGGAGGGATATGGGTCACGTGCGGGCAGGAGGGATCGGTTTAACTTGGCGTTGTGTCCAGCACGGACATTGTGGGCCGAAGGTGCGGGTTTAAGAACAGCGGGTTTCCCACTGTAATCAGGCTGCTGAACCAGTCACCTCTGTCACATGCCTTGCCACCTCCCCAGGCTCTGCCCCTCCACCTCAGCGTGGTGTTGAACGTCAGCAGTCCCACACAACACTTCAGATTGCTCGACAACCTTTCAGAATGAAAGGACGTTCTTTAAGGAAGGAGATGAGAAGAAATGTCTTTAGCCAGAGGGTGGTGAATCTGTGGGATTCTTTGTCACAGACGGCTGTGGAGCCACAAGTCAGTGGATGTGTTTAAGGCAGAGATAGATAGATTGTTGATCAGTGCGGGTGTCAGGGGTTATGAGGAGAAGGCAGGAGAATGGGGTTAGGGGTAGATCAGCCATGATCAGCCATGATTGAATGGCGGAGTAGACTTGATGGGCCGAATGGCCTAATTCTACTCCTATCACTGATGACTTTGTGACCTTCTCCCCACCTGCCCGCCCGTGTTTGGCCCATGTCCCTCTAAACCTGTCCTATCCACCACATACCTGTCCAGATGCCCTTTAAATGTTGTTGCAGTACCTGCCGCAACTACCTCGTCCTTCAGCCTCACGGAATGTCATCGCACCCCGGAATATGTGACAATAAACTCTTCTCATCTCTTGTCCAACATCTCTGTTCCCTTTCCTACAGATTCCAGCATCTCCACTCCTAGTGCCTCGAAGTTCAGTTTAGTTTATTGTCACGTGTACCGAGGTACAGTGAACAGCTTTCTTGTTGCGTGCAAACCAGTCACCGAAACGACAATACGTGTCTTTACTATCAAGCCGTTTACAGTGTCCAGACACAGGATAAGGTAAAGCCAGCAAACGTCACCTATACATGTGTTGGAAGGAACTGCAGATGCTGCTTTAAACCGAAGATAGACACAAAGTGCTGGAGTAACTCAGTGGGTCAGGCAGCATCTGTGGAGAACATGGATAGGTAACGTTTCACAGAGTGCTGGAGTAACTCAGCGGGTCAGGCAGCATCTGTGGAGAACATGGATAGGTAACGTTTCACAGAGTGCTGGAGTAACTCAGCGGGTCGGGCAGCATCTGTGGAGAACATGGATAGGTAACGTTTCACAGAGTGTTGGAGTAACTCAGCGGGTCGGGCAGCATCTGTGGAGAGAAAGATTGGGTGATGTTTCGGGTCGAGACTCAGCTGCCCATGTTCTCTAGACTGGCTCCACCACTCGAGACGTTTCATGTTTGTGTACAGGTTTTACGGCTGCCTTGTTACACCCCCCTCTACCACCCCACCCCCACCTGTAGACCGGAACATTCTGCACCACCTCTCCACTCTTCAGTCTGGAAAACTAACTAACAGCAGCAAGATTGTGAACACAGACGGAGTTTGGGATCTTTATCAGCCGTCGAATGTTTCATTTTGTTCACAGGACTGAACTTTGAAATGCCAGACACGTGGGACACACCACAAACTGCGCTGTATTTGGGATCAATACTTTAACCTGCAATAAAGAGCTTATATCTAATGGATAAGATCGGTGTTATTGATGTGTTGGACACACTACACTGAGCCAACATCCAGCGTTCTTCCTGCCCATTCATCACCTCTCAGTGACAACTTCTTCCCTGCTGATATCAGGCTTCTAAACGACCCACCCATTAGGACCACAGGGAAACTAGTACTGAGTCTGAAGAAGGGTCTCGACCCAAAACCTCACCCATTGCTTCTCTCCAGAGATGCTGCCTGTCCCGCTGAGTTACTCCAGCATTTTATATCGACCTTCGGTGTAAGCCAGCACCTGCAGTTCCTTCTCACACACGATCAAAGACTTGTCCCCCCCCGCCCCACCCTGGGCATTCCTTCTTCCCGGACACTGTGTCACCCTTAACGACGCTTGCTTCAGTCTGGAGAAAGGTCAGCTGTCGTTCCCCTCCACAGATGCTGCCTGACCCACTGAGTTCCTCCAGCACTTTGTGTCTTTGCTCAAGATTCCAACATCTGCAGTTCCTGCACCACTTGTCTCTCTCTCCTCCTCCTCCTCCTCCTCCTCCGTTGCGATTTATGGGCCTTTGATGTGTGACCGCTGGAAAACTCAATACCCTAAATGGCCACATTGATTACATGTCAAGGTGCAATTCAGTGCCAAAGAAGCACTCAGTCTGAAGAAGGGTCTCAAACCGAAACGTCAGCCATTCCTTCTCTCCAGAGGTGTTGCCTGTCCCGCTGAGTTACTCCAGCATTTTGTGTCTGTTTTCTGGAGTGCTCTGTGCTCTACGTAACTCTGGGAAGCTTTAAGGCAGGAATGTGGGGGTGGTGGGATTAACAAGGCGACAGGAAAGTGCCGCATCAGCAAAGGAAAATTCTAACGAGGATGGAATAATTTACCCAGGTCCCATGAGGCTTCAAACACGGCTCACAACTGTCCCAGCCTGACAGGAATGATTTATGCCTTTGGCCCACATCCTCCTTGCTTTTTAATTCCACGCTGGGCTACCCTGTACCTCATCCCCTAGTTCTGCCACCACCCGAGATCTAACATCCCCCACCAAGGACTGAAGAAGGGTCTTGACCCGAAACGTCACCTATCCATGTTCTCCACAGATGCTGCCTGACCCACTGAGTTACTCCAGCACTCTGTGAAACGTCACCTATCCATGTTCTCCACAGATGCTGCCTGACCCACTGAGTTACTCCAGCACTCTGTATCTTGCCCTCACTTCTACCCCATTGAGCAGCTGGATGTGTTTGCAGGAGTTACGGTTAGTTTGCAGACACATGAAGGGGGGGGGGGGGGGGGGGGGGGTGGAGAACGTGGTCCAGGTGATGTTAGTGAAGGGCTGAGATGGGCAGATGCAACGTTGGAGGTTGAGGGGAGACCTGACAGAAGTTTATAAAATCATGAGCAGCGTAGACAGGGTAGACAGTCAGAACCTTCACCCCAGGGTGGAGATGTCACAGACTAGAGGGCACAGCTTTACGGTGAGAGGGGCAAAGTTTAAAGCAGATGTGTGGGGCAGGTGTTTTACACAGAGGGGGGTGGGGGCCTGGAACGCACTGCCAGGGGTGGGGGTGGAGGCAGATACCATAGTGGTGGTGAAGAGGCTTTTAGACAGGCGCGTGGATACGCAGGGAGCGGAGGGATATGGGTCACGTGCGGGCAGAGGGGATATGGATCACGTGCGGGCAGAGGGGATCGGTTTAACCTGACGTTGTGTTCAGCACGGACATTCAATGTGATCATGGCTGATCATCCACAATCAGTACCCCGTTCCTGCATCCTCCCCATATCCCTTGATTCCGTTAGCTCTAAGAGCTAAATCTAACTCTCTCTTGAACACATCCAGTGAATTGGCCTTCACTGTTTTCTATGGCAAAGAATTCCACAGATTCACAACTCTCTGGGTGAAAAAGTTTTTCCTCCTCTCAGTCTTAAATGGCCGACCCCTTATTCTCAAACTCTTGACCCCTGGTTCTGGACTCCCCCAACATGTGGAGCATTTTTCCTGCATGTTAACCTATCGACCACAAAGTATCCCTGGCAACCTGGTCTCGCCCTCTCACGCATATTCCCTTTGCCCTACATTCCCCTCCCCATCCTTCTCTACAACCTAACATTATCTCTTATCTTTGTTCCACTTCAGTTTGAAACTATATCTCTATTTCTATTTCCACAGATGCTGCCGGACCTGTTGCATGTTTCCAGCATGTTCTGTTTGTTTAACCATGGTTCTAGACTCCCCCAACATGGGGCGGTCTCACCAGGACCCTGTGCAACTGCAGTAGGACCTCCTTGCTCCTAAACCCAAATCCTCTCGCAATGAAGGCCAACTTGCCATTTGCTTTCTTCACTGCTTGATATACCTGCATGCGTACTTTCAGTGACTGATGAACAAGCACATCCAGGTCTCGTTGCACCTCCCCTTTTCCTAATCTGACACCATTCAGATTATCCACTGTTCCAGGTGTGGACTCCTGTGTATCGGCGAGACCAGGCGCAGGCTCGGCGATCTCTTCGCTCAACACCTCCGCTCAGTCCGCCTAAACTTACCTGATCTCCCGGTGGCTCAGCACTTTAACTCCCCCTCCCACTCCCACACTGACCTTTCTGTCCTGGGCCTCCTCCATTGTCAGAGTGAGGCCCAGTGCAAATTGGAGGAACAGCACCTCACATTTCGCTTGGGCAGTTTACACCCCAGCGGTATGAACATTGACTTCTCTAACTTCAAGTAGCCCGTGCTTTCCCTCTCTCTCCATCCCTCCCCCTTCCCAGTTCTCCCACCAGTCTTACTGTCTCTGATTACATTCTATCTCGGTCCCGCCCACTCCCCTGACATCAGTCTGAAGGGTCTCGACCCCGAAACATCACCCATTCCTTCTCTCCACAGATGCTGCCTGACCCTCTGAGTTACTCCAGCACTCTGTGAAACGTCACCTATCCATGTTCTCCACAGATGCTGCCTGACCCGCTGAGTTACTCCATCACTCTGTGAAACGTCACCTATCCATGTTCTCCACAGATGCTGCCTGACCCACTGAGTTACTCCAGCATTTGGTGACACGTTCCTGATTCTTGATTAATATGGGTGTTGGGGGTTAATGGAGAGAACCTCCCTTCCATTCACTCCAAACACGTGCGGGTTTGTAGGTTAATTGTCTTGGTGTAAATGTAAATTGTCCCTGGTGTGTGTAGGATAGTGTTAGTGTGCGGGGATCGCTGGTCAGCACGGACTCGGTGGGCCGAAGGGCCTGTTCGGGCGCTGTATCTCCAAACTAAACTAAACGAAGCTAATCTGTTGTGTTCTACTCCAAACCCATCCACAAGTTAAATAACTCTGGGATATTAAACGAGAGAGCTGGAGGGGGGAGGGGGGGAGGGGGGAGGGGGGAGGGGGGGGAGGGGGGAGGGGGGGTCTCTCCAGTTGCCTCTCCCCCAAACTGAGACCACGCAGTTAAACACTTTGTGCTCTTCCACTCACCCGCTAAATCTTTTCTAAAAGTGATTGATGTGAACATTAGGTTATTCTGCAGCAAGCCATTGTTGAACACATTGTACCAGTGGCCCACATTGAATAAACCTTCACAGAATGTAATGTGTTGGTGGATTAAAGTTAAGCACATGTTCAGAGGTCTCAATCGGTTTCAACAGGAGGAGCAACACTTTACATTTATATAACATATTTAGTGTAATGAAGCATCCCAAATACCTACTCCAGGAATCATCATCACCAAACACACGGACTGAGCCTCATGACAGAGTTGGTCAGGGGACCACATGCGTAAAAGTAAAGGAATGGGGCAGGACATGGCCATTCAGCCCATCGAGCCTGAGACTACTCCTCAGGACCATGGCAGGTCAATAGACAATAGACAATAGGCAACAGGTGCAGGAGGAGGCCATTTGGCCCTTCGAGCCAGCACCGCCATTCCATGTGATCATGGCTGATCATTCTCAATCAGTACCCCGTTCCTGCCTTCTCCCCATACCCCCTGACTCCACTATCCTTAAGAGCTCTATCTAGCTCTCTCTAGAATGCATTCAGAGAATTGGCCTCCACTGCCTTCTGAGGCAGAAAATTCCACAGATTCACAACTCTCTGACTGAAAAGGTTTTTCCTCATCTATGTTCTAAATGGCCTACCCCTTATTCTTAAACTGTGGTCCCTGGTTCTGGACTCCCCCAACATTGGAAACATGTTTCCTGCCTCTAACGTGTCCAATCCCTTAATAATCTTATTTGTTTCAATAAGATCCCCTCTCATCCTTCTAAATTCCAGTGTATACAAGCCTAGTCGCTCCAGTCTTTCAACATATGACAGTCCCGCCATTCCGGGAATTAACCTAGTAAACCTACGCTGCACGCCCTCAATAGCAAGAATATCCTTCCTCAAATTTGGAGACCAAAACTGCACACAGTACTCCAGGTGCGGTCTCACTAGGGCCCTGTACAACTGCAGAAGGATCTCTTTGCTCCTATACTCAACTCCTCTTGTTATGAAGGCCAACATTCCATTGGCTTTCTTCACTGCCTGCTGTACCTGCATGCTTCCTTTCAGTGACTGATGCACTAGGACACTCAGATCTCGTTGTACGTCCCCTTTTCCGAACTTGACACCATTCAGATAATAATCTGCCTTCCTATTCCTACCACCATCATCCATCCCATTGGTATCTCCTTGCACGTGACTCTGAGTTTGCAGGAAGGAACTGCAGATGCTGGTTCACACCGGAGATAAACACAACATGCTGGAGTAACTCAGCGGCTCAGGCAGCATCTCCAGAGAGAAGGAATGGGTGACGTTTCTGGTCGAGACCCTTCTTCAGACTGAGAGTCAAGGGAAGGGGAGATACAGAGATAAGGAAGTGTAAGCTGCGAAAATTAGACATCAAAGGGGATGCAGAGCAAGGGAAATGTAGAATAGATCATTGTTAGTAGGGAGAAGGTAACAACAAAGCAAACAGAGATAGAATGTAGTCGGAGACAGTCAAACTGTTGGGAGAACTGGGAAGGGGGAGGGATGGAGAGAGAGGGAACGCAAGTTACTTGGTTAGAGAAGTCAATGTTCAGACCACTCATTGACTTCTCTAACTTCAAGTAGCACTTGCTTTCCCTCTCTCTCCATCCCACCCCCTTCCCAGTTCTCCCACCAACTAACCATAACTGACTCTGATATCTGCAAGTCTGTTGTAAACCTACTGTGTAAACCACCATTCCCGTTTCTGCAGATCCACTGGTCTGGTTTAGATACGTTCATGAGGTCACAGTAGCAGAATGAGGCCATTCGGCCCATCGAGTCTCCTCCGCCATTCAATCACTGCTGATATATCTCTACCTCCTAACCCCATTCTCCTGCCATCTCCCCATAATTGGCCGGGATAGAGTGGATGTGGAGAGGATGGTTCCACTAGTGGGAGAGTCTAGGACTAGAGGGCACAGCCTCAGAATTAAAGGACATTCCTTTAGGAAGGAGATGAGGAGGAATTTCTTTAGTCAGAGGGTGGTGAATCTGTGGGATTCTTTGCCACAGACGGCTGTGGAGGCCACAAGTCAGTGGATGTGTTTAAGGCAGAGATAGATAGATTGTTGATCAGTGCGGGTGTCAGGGGTTATGGGGAGAAGGCAGGAGAATGGGGTTAGGAGGGAGAGATAGATCAGCCATGATTGAATGGCGGAATACTCGATGGGCCGAATGGCCTAATTCTGCAAATGAGGTGGCCACACTGGTGCAAGGACAGACGCATGGGTCATTGGCAGGGATGGGGGGCATCTCTGGGCCTGGTCGGGTCATTGCCAGGGATGGGGGGCATCTCTGGGCCTGGTCGGGTCATTGGCAGGGATGGGGGGCATCTCTGGGCCTGGTCGGGTCATTGCCAGGGATGGGGGGCATCTCTGGGCCTGGTCGGGTCATTGGCAGGGATGGGGGGCATCTCTGGGCCTGGTCGGGTCATTGGCCAAGTTGCAGAGGGGGGGGGGTCAGAGATGAGAGAAGCACGTGGTTTACATGCAGTGCTGGGTTTGGAAGCGTGTCCTCGTCTGCTGTTTGTGCTTCTGTATGCGGTGTGGCTGGCTGGCTGGCTGCCAGAAGTCAGCATTGATCTTCCAGCAAGGCCAGGAACAAATCCATTTCTCTCCGTCTCTATTCCCCAGCTCCCCTCAATCGGATGTGTTTACAGATACAGAGCTTTATTTGTCATTCGGTACCAAGGTACCGAACGAAACTACATAGCAGTCACACGAAATAAAAGAACACAAGACACATGACCCCAACACAAACATCCATCACAGTGACTTCAAACACCCCCTCACTGTGATGGAGGCAACAAAACTTCCTCTCTCTTCCCCACGCAATAAAAAGCACAAGAGCTCGGCGTTGAATGCTCGGCTCGGCGTTGAAGGCTCGGATCGGCTTGGCTCAACTCGGCTCGGCTTTGAATGCTCGGCTCGGCGTTGACTGCTCGGCTCGGCTGGGCTCGGCGAGCAGCAGCTGGTGATTTCTCAGCGGATCAGGCAGCTCCCAGCTCAGGAACAGACCACTTGACACGGCACCAAGTAGACCTTTGATAGACTTCAAATATCCCATAGTCAAACATTTCCAGATGTAATTGAAGCAGGAAAGACAGATTCAGACAGAATATTACAGGCCAGTCACCTTTATCTGTGTCGGAAAACAAATCACCTTCCCCAGAGAGCACTGCTCAGATGCCAGGAGTGTCAATGTGTTTTGTGAAGAGATTGCAAGTGAATCATCGCTGAATCTTCCCATCCACTCCACGATGCAGCGTTCCTGCAGCTTTGGTGAACAGGCCCTGAGCTCAGTGCATCGTGCAGGAAGGGACTGCAGATGAACAATTGAATGGACGAGTGAGTGAATGAATGAATAAGTTTATTGGCCAAGTATGTGCACATACAAGGAATGTGCATTGGTGCTCCACTCACAAGTAACAACACCAACATACAGTAAACAATTAACATCAAAGCATCAAACATTAAGAATACATCATGACGGTTTAAACATGTGAGTGAAATAAACCGGAGCAAAAAGAGTCGACAGAATTTGGTTGTTGAGTAGAGCTTCTACACGAAGAAAAAAAGCTGTTTTTATGTCTGGCTGTGGCTGCTTTGACAGTCCGGAGTCGCCTTCCAGAGGGAAGTGGTTCAAAGAGTTTGTGGCCAGGGTGAGAGGTCAGAGATGATCTTGCCCGCTCACTTCATGGCCCTTGCAGTGTACAGTTCGTCAACAGGAGGAAGGTTGCAGCCAACAACCTTCTCAGCTGTGCGAACGATGCGTTGCAGCCTCCGGATGTAAACCGTAGACACACAAAAAGCTGGAGTAACTCAGCGGGTCAAGAAGGGTCACAACCCGAAACGTCACCCCATTCCTTCTCTCCAGAGATGCTGCCCGTCCCACTGAGTTACTCCAGCATTTAGTGTCTGTCTAGAGAATTAAAGTGTTCAGACCAGGTGTCAGGGGTTCTGAAAAGGCAGGAGACTGGGCTGAGAGCGAGAGATGGATCCTTACTGACCACGGCCTCTGCCAGGCCTCTGGTCACAGGCCGCTGCCAAGCCTCAGCCAGGCCGCCGGTCACAGGCCTCTGGTCACAGGCCTCTGGTCACAGGCCTCTGCCAGGCCGCTGGTCACAGGCCTCTGCCAGGCCGCTGGTCACAGGCCTCTGCCAGGCCGCCGGTCACAGGCCACTGGTCACAGGACCTTGCCAGGCCACTGGTCACAGGCCGCTGGTCACAGGCCTCTGCCAGGCCTCCACCAGGCCTCTGCCAGGCCGCTGGTCACAGGCCTCCACCAGGCCTCTGCCAGGCCTCTGGTCACAGGCCTCCGCCAGGCCTCTGCCAGGCCGCTGGTCACAGGCGTGTTCCACATGGTTTACATGGAGCACAAATCTCCAATTTCTTGCGGTCTGAGTTTCACAAGGTCATCAGTGATAGGAGCAGAATTAGGCCATTCGGCCCATCAAGTCTACTCTGCCATTCAATCATGGCTGATCTATCTCTCCCTCCTAACCCCATTCTCCTGCCTTCTCCCCATAACCCCTGACACCTGCACTAATCAACAATCTATCTATCTCTGCCTTAAACACATCCATTGACTTGTGGCCTCCACAGCCGTCTGTGGCAAAGAATCCCACAGATTCACCACCCTCTGACTAAAGAAATTCCTCCTCATCTCCTTGCTAAAGGTGCGTGCTTTACTCCTGAGCAGTTTCCATCACGGTGTGTCAAAGTGCACACACACAGTGACAGTGTGGGCTAGACGGCAGTGTTAGTCAGGGCCAGGGAGGGATCACGGGCGGGCACCTAGAATGGGGGGTGCATGTCAGCACATTATTAGGAACAGCACCTCATATTTCGCTTGGGTAGTTTACACCCCAGCGGTATCAACATTGACTTCTCTAACTTCAGATAGTCCCTGCTTTCCCTCTCTATCCCCTCCCCTTCCCAGTTACCCCACTAGTCTAGCTGTCTCTGACTACATCCTATGTTTGTCCAGCCCCCTCCCCTAACATCAGTCTGAAGAAAGGTCTCGACCCGAAACGTCACCCATTCCTTCTCTCCAGAGATGCTGCCTGACCCACTGAGTTACTCCAGCACTCTGTGAAACGTCACCTATCCATGTTCTCCACAGATGCTGCCTGACCCGCTGAGTTACTCCAGCACTCTGTGAAACGTCACCTATCCATGTTCTCCACAGATGCTGCCTGACCCGCTGAGTTACTCCAGCACTCTGTGTCTACCTTCGATTTAACCCGGCACATTTCTTTCCCACACATGATAAGGGAGTTGCTTTTCTATTTTGTCAGTGTCTGCACAGTAAGATTGGGGACGGAATCTAATCCTCTGATCAACACGATCGCTGAAAATTAAACGAGTAATTTAAATGAGGAATTTTTCAAATCACTAAGTTTCTCTTTTCAGACCAAGATTGTCAGAGAGGATTCTCACTTGTCTGGGTAATTGGACGGTTTGTGGTTTTATTTTCAGGATAATAAGCGTTTGGGGGGGGGTGAGACCCCACCCCCCCCCCCCCCCCACAGGGAGGTACTCCCTCAGTTACAGCATGCTAACAGGCCCTTCGGCCCATCGACCAGCGATCACCCGCTCACACTAGTCCTATGTTATCCCACTTACTCATCCACTCCCTGCACGCTCGGGGGCAATTAACCTACAAACCCGCACGTCTTTGGAGTGTGGGAGGAAATCGGAGCACCCGGAGAAAACCCACGCGGTCACGGGGAGAACGTACACAGACAGCGCCCGTAGTCGGGATCAAACCCGGGTCTCTGGCGCTGTGAGGCAGCAGCTCTACCCGCTCCACCTCCGTGCTGCCCTGAATTTTAAATTGAGTTAAAATGAAGAGGAATAGAAGTGAATCTCGATTACTCTAAATTCTATTCATGTCCCCATTAAAACATCAAAGCAATTTGTGAACTAATAATATTCTTTGAAGATATAATTATTAATGAAATTACATTACGGTTTGTTCTCAATGATTTCACCGACATCACTGGGGCCAAGCAACGCACAAACTGCTCAGACAGATAGACTGTGTAGGAAGGAACTGCAGATGCTGGTTTACAGAAAAAGACACAAAGTGCTGGAGTAACTCAGCGGGACAGGCAGCATCTCTGGAGAGAAGGAATGGGTGACATTTCGGGTCGAGACTGAAGAAGGGTCATCCATTGCTTCTCTCAAGAGATGCTGCCTGACCCGCTGAGTTACTCCAGCACTCTGTGAAACGTCACCTATCCATGTTCTCCACAGATGCTGCCTGACCCGCTGAGTTACTCCAGCACTCTGTGAAACGTCACCTATCCATGTTCCCCACAGATGCTGCCTGACCCACTGAGTTACTCCAGCACTCTGTGAAACGTCACCTATCCATGTTCTCCACAGATGCTGCCTGACCCACAGCGCCGGAGACCCGGGTTCCATCCTGACTACGGGCGCTGTCTGTACGGAGTTTGTTCGTTCTCCCCCGTGACCTGCGTGGGTTTTCTCCGGGCGCTCCGGTTTCCTCCCACACTCCAAAGACGTGCAGGTTTGTAGGTTAATAGGCTTGGTGTAAATGTAAATTGTCCCGAGTGTGTGTGTGACAGTGTTAATGTGCGGGGATCGCCGGTCGGCGCGGACTCGATGGGCCGAAGGGCCTGTTTCCGCGCTGTATCTCTAAACTAAACGGACCGGAGCACCCAAGGGCACGAAACCCACCCACGCGGTCACGGGGAGAGCGGGCAAACCCCACACAGGCAGCACCCAAGGTCAGGATAGAACCCGGGTCTCTGGCGCCGTGAGGCAGCAGCTCTACCTGCTGCACCACTGGCCGCATCTGGAGAATGGACATTTGAGGAAGGATGTTCTTGCTATTGAGGGAGTGCATCGTAGGTTCACCAGGTTAATCCTCGGGATGGCGGGACTGTCATATGTTGAAAGACTGGGGCGACTGGGCTTGTGTTCACTGGAATTTAGAAGGATGAGAGGGGATCTTCTCGAAACATATAAGATTATTAAGGCAAAGGACAGGCAAGAGGCAGGAAACATGTTCCCCATGTCGGGGGGGTCCAGAACCAGGGGGCCACAGTTTAAGAATAAGGGGTCGGCCGTTTAGGACTGAGATGAGGAAA